>NC_061842.1:11977990-11985490 GCF_019202785.1 Penaeus chinensis
GATCTCCCGTGCGCGTGTGCTTGCTTGCTCCGTCCCGCGCGCGCACGCAGCCGTACTTAGCGACAGCGGTGGCGAGAAAGCTGGTTGCGGCCGCAGGCTCGGCGGTCGCTGGCGATGGTGCTGATGGTGAGGGGGTGAGGGTGGGCGGCGGCGAGGGGTGATGGTGACGGAGGAGATGTTGATGGTGACGGCGGAGGTAATGGCGCCTTGGTTTTGTGGCGGCTGACACATGGTGCGTGTGTGGTGCCGTATTAGGGCGCGGTGGATGAGGATTTGCATCACAAATGTGGGGACTCATTAGACAGCCTCCACACGGAGCCTCGTGGACATGAAGTGTCTCATGGCACCAACAGAAGGCCGCGCATGACCTCCCATGTGAAGCTCTCGCTTTCTTGTTTTCTTTTCTCCTCTTAACAGTATTATTATTCATCAACTACCACATTTAATACAGATGTCATGTTCTTTGTCTCGGTATTTTGTTTCTTTTGCTAATATGGACTTTTCGCTTTTTGCAGATACTTCTTCTACGTGCTTCTGGCGCTGACGGTGCTGGGCGTGATAGATGGGCTGCTGTTCCTGCCGGTGCTACTGTCTCTGGTAGGTCCTCCTGCCGAAGTGGTGCCGCGGAACCACCCTGACCGCCTGCCCACGCCTTCGCCTCCTCCGTCCCCACAGCCGGCCCACTCCCACTCCCACAGCGGCTCCTCCAGACGTAGCGGGCGAAGCGGCGGAGGAAGCCGCAACTCGCGGAGGTCCGGCGGCGGCGGCGGCGGCTCGCTTTACCCGCGGCTGCACGGCGGCTCCAACCTCTCGCTCACCACCATCACGGAGGAGCCTTCGTCAGCCAGGTCCTCGCAGTCGCTCCGCTCGTCTCATGAAATTGTCGTGGAGCCACAGGTGGTTGTCGAAACGACCACGACGCCCGCGCACGGAACTGGCTCTGGCGAGGCGCACCTCGACCACCACGTCACCACCAAAGTCACCGCCACAGCCAAGGTCAAGGTGGAGCTCCACACGCCACTGCCGGGTAAGTACAACGAAAATTAAGTTATTTTTAGTACTTCATGTTTCGTGTTAAAAACGACTCACATCATACACACCAATTTGATAGCCCCCTTTATCTTCTTTTAGGTTCAGTGGATCCCACCTACCGCAGCAGCAGCAGTAGCACCAGACGCAGCAGTCGACGGAGTAGTAGTAGCAGCAGCAGTAGTTACGGCGGGGGCGCTGGCGTCGGCAGCCATGGCTCGGGTTCGCTCAACGGCAGTCACTCGTCCTCTTCCTCCTCCACTCCCTCCTACTCTTCCTCCGCCAGTGGCACGGGGGCCTCCTCCTCCAGGGGGTCCTCGGACATGGAGGACGAATCTTCGCCCAAGTGAGGTGAGTCTGACTTGAAGCAAAGTGGATAAGAAAGGGTGGATAGGCTGCGCTAGCTGTGATAGGATTGGATAGGGCAGAATGTCAAAGAATAAGTAAGAAGTAAGGATGAAGATTTGCCTTCAGAAAAGATCTCGCAGACAGCCACGTATCAATTTTTTTATTTGTTGTATTATTTTTAGGGCGGGTCAGTGGGTCATTGACAGTGCTTTGTGATTGGTTACCTGTCACTGATTTAACAAACTGATTATATACCTTTAGGAGCCGGCTAGTCAGACCAGACCCTGCGTTTAACACCTTTTTGCACGTGTCCTTAGATACTCATAAATATCTCGCTCTCTTTGCTTATCATCATTTGCCGAAATTACTTTACTCATTAAGGACAGCCTTCTTAACACAACTCTCGAGGAAACACGTAGCCAATTTCCCCCCCGTCTGTACATGGGTAGGGCTCTTGGCTAGCTCGCTATCTGGCCATCTAGCTATCTATCTCTCCCATGTAAGACTAGCCTCGGCGCCTTACAATCCGAAGTAATATTGCAGATAACGAGGCTTTTGTCTCTGTACCAACTCAGTTCTCGATGTTTACATTAGCTCCGCTTTGGCACTCCCACCGGGGCGCTACCTGGGGGGTGCAGGCAAAGGGCAGGAGGAAGAGTGGGAGGAGGGAGAGGGGGAGGAGAGGAGAGATTGAAGGGAAGGGGAGAAGGGTGAAAGAGAGGGTAGACTGAAAGGAAAGGCAGGAGAGAGAGGGTAGACTCAAGGGAAGGGGGGAGGGGAAGAGGGGGGAGCAGACTGAGTGAGAAGGGAATGAGGGGAAGGGAGAGGAGGTAGACTAAGGAGAAGGGCGGGAAGGGAAGGCCACGAGAACGCATAATTACTCGCTCTTGGGTGCTTCGGACGGAACGAGTGCCGAGTGTTTGCATGCACGGGCTGCCTCGGCATTTGGGGCTGCGTGATTGACAGTTCGGTGCTTGGCGGGTCTGCTGGGCTCGGGAACTGCAGTGTCGCAACGAACCTGCCCCGTGCGTGCCCCGTCCCGTCGCTTTTCCATTATTCATGCTCAATTTGTGTTCCTTTTGGATGGATCTGCAGGTAAGGTTGCCTAGCGGTGTGTGTGTGTATGTGTGTGTGTGTGTGTGTGTGTGTGTGTGTGTGTGTGTGTGTGTGTGTGTGTGTGTGTGTGTGTGTGTGTGTGTGTGTGTGTGTGTGTGCGTGCGCCTATCGCATCGCATCGCCATCATTTCCCAGAGCGTCGTCAGTCTAAAGAGACCATCAGACTTCTTAGAGGTGGCCTGACCGCCTCTCTTCCCTCCACCCCCACCCTGTCTGCCTCTAGCATACTGGTTTTGTTACGACGATTTTAGTTAACGAGTTATGTCTCCTAGTAATTTCTAGTAGCATATGCCCTAATTGGCAACCGCATACCAGCCCGGGGTTAATGATGTCAATTGTATCGGTAATGATTAGGCTCTAGATGATTATGATGAGGAGAGTCAGATTAACCAAGGCTGATAATGCTATAAAAGAAGCATGTGGTGCCTGGTTTGAGTGTATTAACAAAACCACTAGAGTGTGATGACAGAGACGAGGGCGGGTTTTCGTGATGAGGGAGGGTTTCGCTGGTTATGACTTAGAGGCGGGAAGAGGGGGAGGGGGGAAGGGGGCAGGTGGTGTAGGTGATTGTAGCCGGATTGTGAAAGTTGTGTTCCCTCGTTAGTGTCTCCGGAGTCTTTGCCACCTCGTCACCCTCACCCCCGCCACCCTCACCCCGCCACCCTTACCCCTTCACATTTACCTCGTCGCCCTTACCTCTTCATCCTGAACTCGTCACCCTCACCCCTTTCATCTTTACCTCATCATCCTCACTCCGTCGCCTATACCACGTCCTTCGCAGAACAGGTGTCAGGGCAAGTGTCAGCTCAGGAAGAGGGCGGTGTCAGAGAGAATCCGAGGAAGAGTGTCAGCGCGTTTGGCCCTGGATCCAGAGCGGCCGGCAGGAGGGGGTGGGCGCAGCACAATGAACGGGGCCGCAGCGTCGCTAATTTCGCATCAGAGCGCCATTATTGTGCGGTGATTGTGTGAAGAATTCAATCACGGGGCCGGACTTTGATCTCGCCGCCGCCCTTCGGACCTCCGCGACCGCCTCGACCTGGTCATTACGACGCCCGTGCGAAATTAGGTAATCCTCAGGGGGACCCGAAGTGCGGGTCTCCGGCGGCCGTGTTTCCAAAGGGGAGAGGAGTCGGGGGGTCGCGCAGTCACTGTGCGTTGAATTATATCCGTAAAACTGTATTTTTTCTTCCTCACAAATAATTGCCAGCTTGCATGAATCCCTCATTAAGAGCCAGTTACACAGACACACGCACGCGCACACACTCACTCACTCACTCACTCACTCACTCACTCACTCACTCACTCACTCACTCACTCACTCACTCTCATACTCACTCACTCACTCACTCACACACTCAATCACTCACACACACATGCACGCACACGATGGCGTATAACTAACACAAACACAATGACCAGCTGGCCGTATCTCCGTAGCATCTCGCCTCACACCGGGCACCATATCCTCGCCGCATGATATTAAGATAAGTTCCTGCTGGAATGTACCCGTCTCTCCCTCCCCCCTCCCCCTCGGTATAGGCGCGCTGGTTGTGTGTGGGCTCGAGGGGTGGGCGGTGGGCGGGGTGGTCGGTGTAGCGGGGTCGGGTGTATTTACCTGGTCTGACGTTGATGTCTCAATCCACGGCGAGGTGTGTGGCGCGCCGGGGCAAGAAGGACGTATGCCAACGCGCCTCTCATACTCCCCCCTCTCCCGACGCCTTCTACTCCCCCCCCCCCCCTTGCGCACACACCTCTACCACCACCTCTGCCTTTAACTACCACCGCCGCGTGACCCTGCTGGCTGTGCCACCAGTGCCGGCTGCGCTTCGCGGAGACGGCGAAGGGGGAGGCGGTTGGGGCGAAGGGGCAGGGAGGACTTGCAAGGGCGCACAGGTATCGTCAGTTAAGGTAGCGGAGCCTCGTGGCGGTGGTCCGAGGTAGATAACCCGGGCCAGCCGTAATCTGCGGAATGTCTCCTCTCGCGGTTTTGGGTTATCTAAATGGGCGACGCGCGGAGGCCGGGCACAGAGGCGGAACCCTCCGCTCGCTCGCCCGGAGTTTTGCCTTATTAAGCCCCGTAAGGGCGATTGTCGCGTGCCTAGAGCTGACTTTATTTGTAATGGCCAGGGCCGTGGTCTTGGGCGTAACCCTCGCGCCTTCGTGCTTGCACATTCGCTTCTACGGCCTCCCGGAACAGGGGCGACGCGGCGACCGCAGCGCGAGGAAAGTGAGATTATAGTCAGTTTCATATTATGAGTTGTTTCGTAGTATTGCCGACACGACCCGAGCTCTCAGGTGCTACGTTACCTCCGTATCCATCTTTTTTCCCTATCTCTCCTTCTCTTGCATTTCTCTCTTCTTGGAGAAATTGGCGTAAGCAGAGAAAAATTAATCTCCATAACTTTAACAACGCAGGGTTTAAGAGGTAGTTAGGCAGGTTAGGGTGTAGACGTCGCCATCAGTACGAACTCTGGAGCTGTCAAATTAGAAAGTTACTTTGCATAGAAATGGTAACTGTTACGACCCTGCAGGTTACATTAGAAGGGACACGCAATCCTTTATTACTTTGTAATCAGTGATTTTACATCTCGATTCTATTTATAATCTCAGTTTATTAAAAATCAGTTGCTGCCAAGAAATTTCATATGTAATTGCAAACTTCCTCTAACCCTAAAATGCATAAAATTATTTTTGTATATTAGCAGAAGTTTACCCGCCTTTCTGTTTTTGTTTTTGTTTTCAATGTTTCTTGTTTTCCCTTCCAGGTTCGCCTCTGCCTCTTCCGAAATGGTGCTAGCGGGGCCTCCGTCGGGAAGCCGAAGCCAAAATCAAACAAGCCGAACCGAACTCAGTTACTCCACTCGTCAAAGAATCTTTTGTCCCTTGCCAGCGCCTTCTTGTGAGACGTGATCTTCAGAGAAAAGCTCCAGTGACCGAAGAGTATAAGACGTACAGACGCACCGGATCAAGAGTTGAACCTCCCTCCCCCTCCTTCCCTCTGCCCCCCCCCCCCACCCCCACACCCGTCCGTTTCGTCCCCGGGTCTCGGTTTAAGGAAGAAAATAAACCTTACGAATCGTACAGACCTACATCAAAAGCTCCACCTACAGTTGCCAGTACACCTTCACCTCAGGGCGTCCACAGACTCCTCACAGATGATTTCAAGACGTCTACTCCCCCTCCCCCTACCCCCCGCCTCCTGCAAGAAAGCTGAAGTTGGAAACTTTGAGGCAAACACTGGTTCCTTCCGGGATGTCTTAGAACCCCCAACCACAAGCCCCACTCTCTCAAACCTTCATCTACCTCTTTGTCCCTCCAATTATAATTTTTTTTCTCTTGGAGTTACGTTTCCTGGAAAAAAAAGAGAACTACATTAAAAGTCATTTAGAGGATCCTCATGCTATTCTCAGAGAGCGTAAACAAAGCTTATAAACAAACAAAAATAAGTTCGTTACATATTATTTAGATATAGAAAATGTATACAATAGTGCTTGAGACTATGTGAGTCACGTCCTTAACGTGAGGTACCATAGAAATCTCCATTTTAGCACCATAATTTTTTTCTTAATGATAGTACATTCAACATAATTCGCCATTTAAACCTAAAATCGTGAGACTTCAAACATAAGGTCAGGGCACAATCCCCCCACCCCCCACCACACACCTTTATAAACTAACTGCCAATTAGACTGCTATGTCTCGTGCGTAACAAGGAGGCGCAAACAGTATGAACCAGTATTATGAATCGACACTTTTCTCTTCCCTTGCATTACTCATTTTCTTTTTCCTCCCTTTTATTGAGAACAAAAAAAGTCAGGTGCGCGAGAGCAAGACATACTTGTGTTTTCTTACCTCAAATATTTTGTCTTGGGAAGCCTTAGTATTCCCTGTGCATTTTTATATATAGTTTTTTTTTTTCGAATACCGCTGAAGAAGGCAAGGATCACAGTTGTTTTTTTATTGTTCAGAAGGTCAGTATGTGTTGACAGTGTCCAGTGAAGTACCTGTTTCCTTTGCTCCCATGAAATGCTCGTTGTATAAAAATTCTTATTTATGGAAGTGAAGGCCGAATCTCTAACCCGGACCGATCTGTATAATGCGACGTCAGTGCGAATGACGTCATCACGGCTACTGCTTGCAAAGAAAACAAAAGACTAGCGGTTGACAAACACGCCTGATATAGACAGTGCAAAAAAAGTGTCACGGAAATAAAGGTGCCATGGGCGTTGAAATGAAGTGATGCAGTGAGAAAAGAGTGTTTGTAAAACATGTCTCATAGCGAGTAGATGTGAATGTCATGTCGATAGTCGGAGAAAACTATAGATACAGAAGGAGGTCAGATGGAGAATGGAGGATCGTCAAGACCCAAACCTCGTCTTCGACTACCGCAAACGAAGACTTATTTTACAAAAAAATATTATCAATTTATTACCTCACTACTATTAGAGGAACCCCTGTGTATTGCCTGGCTGACCTCGGCGCATGACCGGCTGACCAAGGCAGGCGGACGCGCGGCTTGCCCTCGGCCCTCGCTAGCCAGGGAGCGACGAGGCCAGCCAGGCAGTCGTCTCCCGTTTCCTTGCCCTCCGCCGCGACCCTCCGCCTAGGGCTTCTCCGGCGGCAAGGAGGGCTGGTGTGTCGAGGGCGTGTACAGTCCAGCGTGTAGGACCAGGTTTTCTCGGGGGGTACGTCGCCAGGGTCACCACCAGCTGTGGCATCACCAGCTGTGTCACCTCTAGTTGGGTCATATTCCCAGTTTATGCGTTTGCCACACAAGAAATTCCCGAGTTAATGGATGCCTTAAGGTTGAGCTAGCGTCAGTATGAATCAAACCTATTTTGGGCTATTTTTGTGGCATAAAAACGAGGAATATGGACCACAGATGACTAGATTTTTATATTTGTATTGTAAAAGCCAGGGATATATTTGTATGAGTGTTTTAGGTTTTGTGTGTTTGTAATAAGGATAATGTTTACATTAGTCTTGTCCTGGGAAATGTAAAAAATC
>NC_061842.1:11995490-12000490 GCF_019202785.1 Penaeus chinensis
AGAAGGATGCGCTTCACACCTCTTTTTGCAGCACTTGTCCTCCTGTTGCAAGCTCCTCCTTGAGAGAACGTAGGTGGCCGACCTGCTTTTACTTCTGACACTTCTGCGGCGGAAGCAAACATCTGCCTTCGAAGGGAGCCGCCTCATCAGACAGGCGGTCAGACAGAGACAGAGACGGCAGATAGACGAAGACACAGGGTCTTGCTCTCCACCACCACGATCCCGGTGAGAAGGTGTCTCTTGGGGTCTCACATCTGCCTTCCTTCATAAACCCACAAGGCAAGATTCTTTTCATTCACCTGCAATATTCTCGACTCGTTCGCATTGGCGACAGCGGTCTTACCTTCACACACACACACACATATTTCCATTGCCGAGAAATAAAGATTAAACCACCATGGACTTCGCTTCAACCGGTATTGTGCCTCTCTCCCTCTCTCTCTCTCTCTCTCTCTCTCTCTCTCTCTCTCTCTCTCTCTCTCTCTCTCTCTCTCTCTCTCTCTCTCTCTCCCTCTCTCTCTCTCTCTCTCTCTCTCTCCCTCTCTCTCTCTCTCTCTCTCTCTGTCTCTTTGTGTACGTTCTATCTGTCTGTTTACCTGTGCAATGATGTGTGTGAAGTGTACATTGGTGGTCAGCCACCAATGTAATGTATATCAGGAGTTATCCCACCTAATGGCACCGATGTAATATGTGGGGAATTTATCCCACTGGATTGGTACCAATATAATAATCCTCTGTGATGGTACTGATTTGATTCTTGAGAGCATTGTAGTTAAAGTCGTCGCGGATTTATATGTTTTTACTGTGGGAGTCTGGTAGCTAGCCTACAGAGGACAGGCGAGCGGTTCGTGTCGACTGTTCAGAAATTGTTATGAACAAACTTCGTTTTGAAAATTTCAAAAGGGAAAGCATGAAAGAATTTGAATAAATACAAATTCTGACACATTTGGTCACATGATAGTTTCGTGGTGAAGAAACAAGGGGTACCTTATATACGGTTATATGTGAGAAGAGAGTTATGGTGTTTACAAGACTAAAAAGCTTCGTGATAAGAGACAAAACTACTGAGTATTTATAAAATGCAAAGATATGTGAATGTCGATAATGCTAGTGATAACATACTTAATGATTCAGAATAAGCATTTTCCAACAAACATTTTGAATATAAACAAGACAGTCATACATAAAGACATCAGAGCAAAAGTATGAGAATTGCTTACGAACAATAAGGGTTAATTTAGGTCTCTAATGTCTTTTGGTCAGTGTCACGGCTGTAGACCTGTTGGAATCGTCTGACAGGAGTTACTGTAAGATAAGAGACATATGGCTCTTCTGGTATGTAAGGAGAGAGAGATCACGGGAACAGGTCACTATAGTCTCTCTCTCTCTCTCTCTCGCTCTCTCTCTCTCTCTCGCTCTCTCTCTCTCTCTCTCTCTCTCTCTTTCTCTCTCTTTCTGTGTGTGTGTGTGTGTGTACGTGTGTGTGTATGTATATGGTTAATATCAGCGTGTGTGAGTGCGTGCACGCATGCGAATCCAGAGCGTGCTTGGCATGCAGACTCCTCCTTGCGAATGTGTCTGTTTGTCCTCCCGCCGCAAGCACAGATGACTCAGCGCTTGTGATCCCGCCGCTGCCTCGCCTCACGCGAAATATTTGCCGGTAACTGATAATAAAGCGATCGCATTATTCGCAGATGGCCATAAATCCGGAATGTAAATCGTGTTGTCCACGTTGGCTTAAGCCCGCTGCGTGATGCGTTTATAATTAACATTCTACTGAATATGCATATAATAAGTAGATTATGATTTTTTTATGTGGGTTTTTATTGAGGGATGTATGTAAGTATATATGAATATATATATATATATATATATATATATATATATATATATATACACACACATATATATATATACACACATGCATATATATATATATATATATATATATATATATATACATATATATATATATATATACACACACACACATGCATATATATATATATATATATATATATATATATATATATATATATATATATATACATACACACACACACACACACACACACACACACACATACACACATATATATATATATATATATATATATATATATATATATACACACACACGAATTTATATCCGTGTAGGAGCACACAATGTTTTTATCATTGGGTGCCAGCTGAATTCCAGATGGAAACACGCAGCCTCCGAGAGAATCGCATCCCCACAGATGACTATAGATATAGAGCTTGGTCGCATGTAAAATCCCGTTATACGGAGCATCAATGATTCTCGACTAGCCGAAGAGGCTGGGGAAAAAGTTAACAGCTTTGTCGCCAGCTGCAGTATGCTCTGGCCTCCTCGACCGTGGCTCCAGAGCTGTCCTCGGCTAACCTTTGCTGTTGCAAAGGGTTGAAACTAGGATTCGTCCGTTAATCAGAGACTGACCCTTCCCCCATGTCGACAGAAGGTTCCCCTCGTTGGCAGCAGGGCGTACGGAAAGGCGCGGCCCTGACGGCCTACACAACGAATGCCGTGACACTTCTTTCCTTGGCTCGCAGAAATCCTTATGACAGAGCATTTGTGGCCCTGTACACGAGCAGTAATGGCAAGTGCCAGAACCCGAAACCTGTCGGGTCCGTGCTATGACAAGGGATGATGAGATGAGTGATGATCGGTGAGGGAACCGCAGTCACGTAGTCGGTGAAGGTATTTAAAAACGTAGAGGTGAGGACTGTGACCGGATGAGGTTAAACTTTATTAAGGATGTTAATAGGTCACGACAAGCCCCCCCCCCCCCCCAAAAAAAAAAAAAAAAAAAAAAAAAAAAGAGAACGACAACACAGAGAAAAATAAAAAGGAAGAAAAAAACAGTGGATAGGGGAAATTGAATAGGTGAAAGGAGATGGCTTCAAAGATGTTGCCAAACCTGAAAAACTGCATCCACTTCGTCCCATTCCAAAGAAAAAAAAAAAAAAAAAAAAAACTACAGTTCCGATCTCCAGCCGGAACCAGAGATGAGCTTGAGTCTATCCAGTTTGTCAATCTATTCACGCACCAACCCCGGCCACTCGATGCTCACAGGAAGCAGAGAAGCTTCCTCGTAGGGTTCAGATGTAATAACTTTATCCCAACTTATCATACAGATCCATCTGAGGACTTTATTCTGAACAGGAAGAGGGGTCTTATCACTGTTTTGTGTAGATGCAGCTCCGTTGGGCTACACTTCTAAACGATAAACTGGATGTAGGGTTTTCCTTGCCAAGATGGCCTTTGACTCTATGTGCAAGTGTTAAACCACGGATGGTACAAGAGGATGTGATTTGAAGAGATGGCTGTGGTCTTTCGAACGTGTTGAGGTAAATGTCATAATAAAGGTTTTGTGGGTTTAAAAAGAAGTCTTGATATGCCCTCATCTCGAATGTCAACGTAGATGATAGTGAGAGAGGTCTGGAAGGTCGTTTGTGTATAGTGTATATAGTGTTGGGCTGAGTATACTGCCCTGAGGCAATCCACAGTGCATGGAAATAGTGCCTTAGTTAATGGTTGAGAGTTAAATCTGGAGCACAACTTATACATCAGGCCAGCATGCCGTGTCAAAGGCTCGCTCAACATCTTTTGTGACAAGAACACTCTTGTCGTTGTTTATGTAATCAGTGATGATGCTGAGTGTGTCTTGCGTCGAGTGATGCGAGCGAAAGCCGAATTGTCTGTGTGAGAGGAGGGTATAGTCTTCGAGAGACCTTAGTCAAGTGTTTATGATTTCGAAAATTTTGTTTAAAGTTTTGAGTAGTTTAATTGTGTCGATGACTTAGGGAAAAGGACAGGTAAAGCGAGAGAGGCGTTGTAAAGGTGAGTCAAATGAGGTTGTCAGGAGGGTGAATAAGAGCGTCGCGTCCGATCTGTGAGGAGCCTGGAGCCTGGTGCCTTACGTGGAACCCTCATCATTTTCTGTTTTACTTCCTAACACGAGATTAATTCTGCTCCTTTAGGATAGATTTTGTGAGAAACGACTTTGAGATATTTTGTCTTTTCTGATGTGAGTTTTATACTGAGACGTGTGGTACTCAGTATGGCTGATGCGATGGTGGAGATGTCTGATTGTTTGTACCCGAACGTTCGTCTTTCATTGTTAAGCATTGGTGATGTGGAAATCATAATATCCATGGGTATATGGTCCGAATCAACGTTCGGCCCAAATTGTAGGTGTGTGTGGTAGTCAAGTGTTGGAGTGTCAATGTAGGAGAGTCTTGGTTTCACAGATAAAAAAGGAGCGGTCTACCGTGCCATTGGTAGAGCTGTGGTGTAGTGTCGTGTGATATCTCCGGCGAAGAAGACCGCAGTGCCCCATCGGTCCCCTGGAAGGGAGTAGTCCCCAGAGGGAGAGGGAGCTTTTCGGCTCCGGAAACGACCTCGACGTCGATCTCGGAGCCGTTACTCTCTTCGTCAAGGATGATGTGTTCCAAATGATGACAGCGCGGCTGAGGGATCGGGAGGTCTTTCTTTTCTTTCTTAGTGTGCTTGTTCGGTGGCGATATTTGTTTGCGTTTGTGTTCAGTATTTTTGTAGTGTTAAGTGTCATTTCTTTTGGTTTACGATGTGGTTAGCGCTGAAGGTTGCAAAACCTGTGTGGAGCAATGAGGCTCTGGGTCTGTCTGTCACCTCATTGGTGTGTTTCAGTATTTGTTGTGTGCTGTGGAAGGCATAGACTTCGAAGGTATCCTACAGCACAGCAATGCTGAGGTAGCCGTTTTTCTGTAACATCATAGAGGCAATGATTGAGAATCTTTTAGCGTTATATTTAGCAGTAATGACAGCAATGTGTGATATGGAGGTGTGCCGGTCTGGGCTGGTTGTCTGGCGGCTGATATGGCATAACAAGGGGCAGTATTTTTGTTTTTCCTGATCTGTGTACGTTTTGCCTAGGTTATTTCTTTCTGGTTTGGGCAGGATCCGCTGCCTGTGCCGTGCGGCCCCTCGCAGTTACAGC
>NC_061842.1:12002990-12005490 GCF_019202785.1 Penaeus chinensis
TGACTATTAGATGAACCTGATCTAACGCAACAAGAGACAAATCAAAAGGGGTCCATGACAATATCTGCTACAAAGGTTATCCGGAATCTAGGCATAAACAGTACACTTAAAATACATCATTTAATAGACCCAACGTTGCGATGGTTCTGCAGTCAGTGGAAGCAAGCGGCATTATTTAGGCTCTGTTTATGGCATGTTTTCATATATATCTAGGACCAGGTTGAACTAAGGCAGAAGTAGTAATGCTCGAGTGTCCCGTGGTTTATACCAATCTTCCAAATTGCAAAAAGGGGCAGCCAAAAAAAATCAGAAACCGCTTGCTATTACTACATCTTTAGCCCAAACCATTAGAATCAATGAGAAGAATCATATCATACTGCAAGAAGACAGATTCTCAAAAGATATATACCAGTATCAAGTATTTTACATTTTTTTTATATTTTATCAGAGAACATTTATGCTGGTCTCTATATTATCCCGTTCTCTTGGATACACTCTGACAATCTATCTTGTAGAGCTTTTAATTATGCATTATCATGGTATGTAAATTGAAAAAGGCATAGCAAAGTACAGCCATAATTAATGATATAAATAAAAGCTCCTACATTAATGATACCCTCTCATATATATTATCCCAGAACCCTATTTAATATGAGTTTTAATAATTAGATAGCTTTACTCACCTAGAACCTACGTTGACTATTAGTATTTACACAAAGAAACAGTCACTACAATAATGTGAAAAAAGGAATATCAAATAACCAGTAAATTACTAAAACTCATACAGTTCCTACACTGTTATATCCATGAGGCTGTGGGAAATCTGGAGTGTCATGGAGGAGCTTGTAACTTCGGAGAAACAATACATTTAGATTATGCTTCTCTGTCCAAGACACTTCTATCTCTCAATCTACCATTCACATTAGTTAAAACTACTGTACATAGTAACCACCTGCTGAAAACATTCATAAACTCGCTACCGTAAGAATGTCCCAAGGTAAACGACGTACAAACAAAACATGAAATAAAAATAACCCTTAATCAAATCTTTCGTAAGGCATAGGTGCAAGCACGCTGAAGGGTTTTAGGTTGACTTTCCGTGCACTGCAATGTTAAAGCACCATCTTTCACATTCCACTGTGAAAACAGACATACACTCTATCAAAGCTGTTGGTATTGTGGTCTTGTAAATGGTTGTTCTTTACCGAAATGACTGCAATGTTAAGAAAGAAAATGACAATACTGATTTTTCGCCTTTGCGGATTTGCATCAGTCACTATGACTGGCAAGGAGGTGGTTAACACATTCTGAACAAGCAGAGGGAAAACTGAAGAAGAATAACACAGAGGCACTTTCGCAAATAAGGAACAACTTCAAGGAACCAATCGTGTACAGAGTTTTGCATGATCCCACTTTATTCCTCATATCATCCCCAATCGACTCGAATTTGCCAGCAACAAAGCCGAAAAGACAAGTTTTATCGACGTTAAAGCAAAAAGGGCAGTGATCAAAAAGCAACATGGAGCGAGGGCAGTGGACATTTCATGACCTGAGAGCATGGTAAACTTTTACACTGATGCGAAGATGATGTAACTTTTTGCTCTGTACATTTGGACATTTTATTCTTAAAATTTAATGTAAAGCCTTTACTTTACCACATATCACTGTAAAATAAATTGCTATTCATATTTCCTCATAACTGAATAAACTCTGGGATCCTCGTGGTTTTATTTATTTTATAAGTTTTGAGTGTAAGCGGCGATGGTTATGTTGTCAATTCCTGCATTACTTTTGTAGAATCATAATGAAATACAGTACAACGCATCAAAAATACACATGAACGAGAAACAGTATAACTAGCTTCAAAAAGCAGTTTTAAAATGGGAAAGAAAGAAAGAAACATTTCCAACAGGGTCTGGTAGGTGGCAACTATATGTACTGTATACTGATTGTTATACCTCAGTAAGAAAATATAGTTCAGTCAGCACACCCAAGGCTATGTACATAATTGTGAAGCATGTACAGTAGTACTCTCCCTTATGCAATCATCATTTACACATTTTATTATTTTGACAGTTGATTTACTCAAGAGATATAGAAAGTTGGAGCAAGATGAACAGTAGCTAATTACAGAAGGCAGATAAAAAGATTTTAAAACTAATCTAAGGTCAATAAATCACTTTATGGATAGGAATTAAGGCAAAATGGAGGCGGAGGAAATTTAAGAAAAAAAATAGACAGGAATCAAAAGGGATGAAAAGGAAACAGTGGTAGAGCATAATCAATCAACTGCCAGGCCAGGCAACTCATTTGTACACACATTACATGGGTAATACGTAACACGAATGGAAATATAAAGATTACAGTCTGTTTTTTTTTTTTCTTTATCTAAAGCTATTAATTCTACTTTTTTTTTGTTTTTGCATTTTTCCTTTGTACAGTGATTGTATACTTTCTTCTATCAATGTACAAAAGAGCACGTGAACTGGCAAAGGTATTG
>NC_061842.1:12007990-12010490 GCF_019202785.1 Penaeus chinensis
CTCTCTCTCTCTCTCTCTTTCTCTCTTACTAACCCTCTTTCTATCTATCTCCTGAAAAGTTAGGTTTAACTAAACATGTGAAAGAGAGAGATTAGCTTCACTCAATAGATTTCTTTTTTGCGAAGTCGTTATACTGTGCAGAGCTGAAGGCATACTGGAATAAACAGTGCTTGTTAGTATAGGATAAACTCAAAGAGCGCGAAAAAAATACTTTCTCATTCTCACGCGGGGAAAAGTGCACGGATTAGAATAACAATAAACAGATAAAAAAAGAGAGAGAAAAAAAAAAAAAGAGAAATCCCGAAAGGTTTGTCATTTTCTTTATCCCGAGATGCCGCGGAGGAATCCAAGCAGACGAGGCCGGCGAACGAGGCTACACGAACCGTTACAGACGCTGCCATCCCCTGTAATAATTTCCTGTAATCTGGCCATGAAGTATATCCCGGCCGCAAGACCAAAGAATAAACCTCGGGTAATATAAACAGTAACAACAGGGTACAAGATCGAGAAGAAAACGGAAGATGCCTGCTCACGCGACGCCATTTTCCTAACCTGATCCCTGATTCTAGTATACGTGTAATTTCCACAACTTTCCCCCTTCCAATATCCGAATTTATTAATCAATTAACTAAATCAGACCGGTAAACATGGCATTAAGCGTAATGAAGGAAAACGAAGGTACTACTTTGCATATTTTAAAAGCAAAACGATTTTAACAGATTAAAAGTGCATCTTTGCCTATAATATGTAAATAAATGCATGTATATAATTACAAAAGGTATCTTACCTTACAGTATTATTCATTTCTATTCTTATTTAACTTTCTCTCTTGAAGCTTAGTATTCTAAATTAGGCATATGCGGTACATTTTACTATATATCTCCCGAAAGCAAAATCAATTGAATATCACATAACCAATCTCTGAATTGTATTTTAAACTATTCCATCGAATTATGGGTCCACCAAAGTATGAGAAGTTACTTTAAGATTGATTGGTGGCAATAAAGCATCACTTGCGAGGAAGAGTTGATTGCAAAGGATTATAAAAAGAGGAGGATGTGATTTAGTATTATATCATGGCTGACGCAAGCCAATTGGAATTTAAAGACAGCATCGTTATTTTCTTTAGAGATCGATGTATGTAACTGTGTGTGTGTGTGTGTGTGTGTGTGTGTGTGTGTGTGTGTGTGTGTGTGTGTGTGTGTGTGTGTGTGTGTGTGAAATATTTTGAAAATGTATATTTAGGATATTACCCTCTTGAAGTTTAATTGAATCATTAAATCGTCGGGGATTGATAGAGAACGAAAATCTGGAATGATGATGATGATGGTGACGATGACGATGACGATGATAATAAAATAAAATAAAAAAATAATGGTAACAACAGCAACAACAACAATGATAATAATTCGTGTTCCATTTTTATTTGCATCGATGCATTAAAGCCATCGGGAATCTCTCACGGGAATGTCCTTGTCTGCCCTTCCTTTCCATTCGCTCTCTCTCTATCTCTCTCTCTCTCTCTCTCTCTCTCAATCTCTCTCTCTCTCTCTCTCTCTCTCTCTCTCTCTCTCTCTCTCTCTCTCTCTCTCTCACACACGTTAAAGTATATATGTTTATATATATAGTTTGTGTATATACATTTCTTACTTTCTTTCTTTGTTTTTCTTTTTTCTTTCTTTTCTTTTCTGTAACTAAACTGAGCTAAGGCCGGTATCTGATTCACAGCACCTTTTCAACAACTACTGCAATAGTCATCGTCAATTATCACCTCAGTGTGCATTTCAGTCATCATCCATATGCACATGCAACACCACACTTGCAATTCAGTATAATCACCATTTTCATGGACTATACATATAACTATGTCTACACACACGCACACACATGCACATACACGCACATACACACACATACGCACGCACGCACAAGCAGCCCCGGCCACGTATTTCCAGCAGGCACCTTCCACACGACTCGTCCACAACCGACTTCATCTTCATCAGCCATTTCCCTCAGCATTTCCCTCCAATTTCTCCCCTCGGTTCCCCCGGCCCCCTCATTATCAATTAGGCGGTTTCCCTTGCCCTCCTTGCCCATTACCTGCGCCAGACGAAATAGGGAAGGGTTGGGAGAAATCTGGGAGGGAGGAAAAATGGGGCGAGGGCAAGGGGGGATGGGGGAGAAGTGATGGGAGGAGGAAGAGGTCCCACGGAAGGAGGCTAAGGGAAGAGGGAAGAAAAGGAAGGCAGGACATACACACACGCACGCAAGCACACACACACACCACACACACACACACACACACACACACACACATATATACATACATATCATTCATACACTTACGGATACCTACACCATTGGGCTTGGCTTTCACAAAGCCAGTGTATCAGTACCTTCTGCATTCCCGTCAACAGTTGTTACGCTTAGCCAACGCACTCCCCGCCCTCATATCACTCGAAACACGTTTGCAACATGACGCGGAGGTGGCTATTGCAAC
>NC_061842.1:12030490-12045490 GCF_019202785.1 Penaeus chinensis
ATGCTCTTTCCCTCCCCATTATACCCTCCCTTCTGTTTTCCTTCCCATTATCTTTACATCCCTTCGTCCCCTTTTCGCTCTCTTCCCCATTACACTCTTCCCGTGCCTTTCTCCCTTCCATCTCCCCTCGTCTTTTCATTACCCAATACCCCTCTCCCTCTGCACTCCCTTTCCCCCTTGTCTCCTTCTCCCTCCCCTTGCCCTCCCACCCACCCTTGCCCCTTCCCTTTGCCTTCCCGTCCCCTTTTCCCCATTGTCCCCTTCCTCCCTCCCCCCTCTTGTCCTCCCACACATACTTTCCCCCTTCCCCTTCCCCCTTTTCCCCTTGTTTCCCCACCCCCCTTGTCCCCACCCCCCTTGTCCCCACCCCTTTCCCCGCCTCCTCTCCCAAGCCACCCTTAAATACAACCCTCTCGCGCTCACAACTCTTTAACAACTCCACACGTTTTGGATGACAAGTGAGGTGCCTCCAGCTGGTCCCGTGGCATATTCAGCCATCAACATACCTCGCTAACAGGCTGCAGCTGGCGCGAAGGAAGGGGTAAAGGGGAGAAAACCAGCTGGGGAATGCACGAGTTAAGAGAATAATATCTTATCGTATCGGAAGCGACGAGGTTGAGAGATACTTAGAGATACAGAGGTGTATATAGTAAGCCTTATATACATGATAAAAAGGAAAAGAAAATGCTAGACAAACAAATAAAGAAACGAGTGAATTAACAAATAAACGGATGAGCGAATGAATAAATAACGAAATAAATAAGCAGGTAGGTAAACAAATGAACAAATAAAATCCTCCGCATGTGAGATGAACTTTAATTTTTTTTTTCTTTTTTTTTTCGCACGGAACTAAATCCAGCCAAATGAATCTGCGATGTTCATGTTGTCCGACAAGACAAAGCTGACCGGGTAATACAGCTCACGTCCAAAGTGAATTACAGATTCATATAGTCTGAACGATACAGCCATTTAACCTTTTTTTTTATTATCTATTTTTGAATCACGTGTATGCTAAACCGCTTTATGTGAATACGACAAGGCTCTTCATCAAGCTCGGCCTCGAATATCGGGGAATATGGTGCTTTGCTGTTTTGCTTTATTGCTACTTATATATATCATGTCAAAGTTATGGTGCATTAGGCTTTTTTTCTTTCTCTTGATCTATTATTATCATCATCTGTCCATCTCACTCTCTGTCTGTTTGCATCTTTCTCTGTCTGTCTGTCTGTCTGTCTTTTTGCCTTTCTCTCTCTCTCTCTCTCTCTCTCTCTCTCTCTCTCTCTCTCTCTCTCTCTCTCTCTCTCTCTCTCTCTCTCTCTCTCTCTCTCTCTCTCTCTCTCTCTCTCTCTCTCTCTCTCTCTCTCTCTCATTCCCTCTTCCTCTCCCTCTTTTCTGAGCAACGATAACGACGACCCCCCCCCCCCCCATGGCAGCTGAAAAGGAGGGAGTCCCGGCCTTGTCATCATCCCCTCCCCTCCCCTCCCCCCCTTGACGTCACCTCATTCAGGACGACAGGCAAGACACACGCAGAGGGAAGGGGGAGAGGGGCGAGGGTGATGTCCGCCCTTAACAGAACATTCTAGAAGGCCAAGGTTGACAAAAAAAAAAAAAAAATAAAAAAAAAAAAAATAAAAAAAAAATAAAAGGAGATGAAAAAGAAAAAAGAAAGAAAGAATAATGACAATGATAAAAAATATAAAATGTGGGGCTCTTAGGCACACGCATGTCAAGGTGACCTCTGGAACGGGCGCGGCGGCAACAACAAGACTTGTTAACGTGCTGTAGTTAGATTTGTTAATAGCAGGGTGCTTGGGGTGTGGTCTTGATGATAGACTTTGGGGAAGATTAAGAGACAGATAGAAGAAGTGAAAACAAGAAAAAAATAATAAATGTTACAATAGCAGTAACTTAGAAAACAACTTTATGGAATGGGAAATTATCTGTATTAATTCCATAATCTAAACAAAATGCATATAACAACAAAATAGCTATGAATAATAACACGATAACCTCTTTGGAAACAATCCCGTCATTATAAGAAGGATTTCACCTTCGTCACTAGGTAATCATGATCCCTCTCCGTAGTACTGGAACACACCCTTCACCCTTTAGAAAAGATGCCAAGAAACAGCGTAATTCCAAGACCAGGAATTCAATCGTGGTTCCTCCCAAGAGTCGCATGAATCGCCAGGTCGGAAGCTTTTAGCAATCCCTTCATTAATTACGGGTCGAATTACGGCGCCGATGAGTAAGCCAGCGCCGCCCAGCGAACTCTCATGCACGGCCCAAGCACGAGGGGCACGGAGAAGAAGAGAAAGACAAAGACGAAGACGACGACGACGGCGATGACGACGATGATGAAGAAGAAGAAGAAGAAGAAGAAGAAGAAGAAGAAGAAGAAGAAGAAGAAGAAGAAGATGAAGAAGAAGAAGAAGAAGAAGAAGAAGAAGAAGAAGATGAAGATGAAGAAGAAGAAGAAGAAGAAGAAGAAGAAGAAGATGATGAAGAAGAAGAAGAAGAAGAAGAAGAAGAAGAAGAAGAAGAAGAAGAAGATGAAGAAGAAGAAGAAGAAGAAGAAGAAGAAGAAGAAGAAGAAGAAGAAGAAGAAGAAGAAGATGAAGAAGAAGAAGAAGAAGATGAAGAAGAAGAAAAAGAAGAAAGAAGAAGAAGAAGAAGAAGAAGAAGAAGAAGACGAAGAAGAAGAAGAAGAAGAAGAAAAAGAAGAAGAAGAAGAAGAAGGAGAAGAAGAAGAAGAAGAAGATGAAGATGAAGAAAAAGAAGAAGATGAAGAAGAAGAAGAAGAAGAAGAAGAAAACGAAGAAGAAGAGGAAAAGAGAAGGATGATGAAGAAGAAGAATGGGAAGAAGACGAAGAAGAAGAGGAAATAAAGAAGAAGAAGAAGAAGAAGAAGAAGAAGAGGGAAAAGAAGAAGAAAAAGAAGAAGGAGGTGAAGAAAAAAGAAAAAAAAGAAGAAAAATATAAAGGGGAAGAAGGAAAATAATAATGATAATAATAATAAGAAGGAAAATATTAAGAACACGAAAAAGAAGAAGAACACAAGGAAGAAAAAAAGACGAAGACGAAGATGAAGCAAAAAAGACGACGAAGAAGAAAAAGACGAAGAAGACGAAAAAAAGACGAAGAAGACGAAAAAAAGACGAAGAAAAAGACGAAGACGAAGAAGAAGTCCGCGTGTCCATGAGCCTCCCCGCAACGCCCCGTGTCCGGCTGGCTGTCTCGGGCGCAGCAACAACGCCTGCCCGGCCCGGTAGCTTAAACACTCGCATAAACTCGGCATAGCGGACATTCCCGCTAGTTTCGGAATAAAAATGCAATCACTTGGCGTGGCAGCGCGGGAGTCCGGACCACCGAGGCGTGTACCCTAGGCTGATGAAGGGAAAAGGGGTGGGTGGGTGGAGGGAGAGGGCGGGGGTGGGTACTACAAATAAGAATAAAAAGGTAAAAGGAAAAATGACATTAACAATTCGACAGTGAAGACACAGGCCACCTATTAATGCAGATCATACACATACTGCTAAACTATTCATTACTCCGGCGGCACGAGCGGGAAGTTGCACGTGGATCGCTTTCATTTGGGTGCAATATGTTGCATATCTTCCCGGTAGAAAACGGAAAAATAACTAACGCCTCTTCCTTTATTTATTTCCTTGTTTACTCTGTCGCTTTTTCGGAACGGAGGGGGGGGGGGGGGTTAGTATTCTCTTACTGTGGAAAGTGTTTAAAGACGACGGAGCTAAAGCAATTAGGATTGTTGGAATCATATATCTTTCCTGGTCGTTGTAAGAACTATGATTTATATCAAACTGCGTATCGTATCAAACAAACGCAAATCATACATAATGAGAATATGCAAAACAAGAAATGTAAACCTGAGTAACAGTGCTAAAAATACTGACACCATCTGGCGGCGAGCGAAAAGGTTACACTAACACGGTGTCTACAGACTCATCCTGTCATCGCGAATCTGTCAAGAGTCAACCACATCTTGTGAGATAAAGCCTCCAGCCTTGTCAGGAGAGAGAGGGGTGGGGGGGAATGTTGAGTTAGTAAAACTATATTATTGTTTTTGTTCTTGCTTGGAAGAGGTCTTAAAGATTAGCTGGTGGACATTACTGAATCTGGACTAAACAGTGATATTAAAGGTTATTACACGGAAAATCGGAGACAGGAACACGATTCTAATGAATAAAATGAAGGAATTAATTAAACACTCGATATAACTTTTCCTAAGAACGGTAGCCCGTGTAATCACAAGCGAGGGAAACGAAAAGTCAAGACCGGAAAAAAAAGATAAAAGGGGAAATAAAAAAGAAGAAGATTACGGGAAGGGAGTAATGCCCTCTCATACTTTCGCTCCCATTTCATTTGCGGCGACTCCCCTCTCTCTCACCCCCCTCCCCCCCCACTCCGGCCGCTCCTCTCACAAACTAGTTACGTCGGCCTTTCCCCCTCTCTCCCCTCACTTTTTTCCCACGAGGGGGAGCCGAAATTCGAATTAATTTTACGTAGGGGGGAAACTAAGATCTTGATACCACAATGACGATTGGTTTTGCCATAAATAACACGATTTTCATTCCCCTGATGAACGGGCGCGTAATGTCTGCCGCTCGCATGGAGAGCTTGCTTTTGCAGCAAAGGACTTTCTACATGTGCAGGCTTTTCTATATATAACATTAAATCTACATGTGCATGATATTCCGTACGAGCATGCTTTCTACACGTGCATGATTTTCTATACATGCATGATTTTTTACACATACAGATCTTCTAAACGTGCATCATTTTCTACATGTACATGATTATTTACGCGCATGACTTTCTACACGTTTATAATGAGCATAAGAAAAAAATGGAAATGATAAGTAAGCTCATTCTCTTAGAGCATTCATTTGTACTTTTTACTTAAATTGACTTTCGATGATGCGCAGTCGATCTGAATTGCGCTGATACCAAATCTGACCCAATTCTTAACATTCACTGATTCTTACGTAAGTCATTACCAGATCTGAGTTAATGAGAGTCAGTCGAATTTCAATTGAATCTTACTTTCATTGATACCAGATGTGATAGCGGTACAAAAGGCAATTTGATATTTTTTTTCTTTCTGTTTTATACGTCAATTATTCAGAATCTTCACCCTCGGCAGAGAAGGTCAATATCATTTGCCAGGATTAGGTGATCCCACTGATTAAATCAACCGTAATTAGAGAAAAAAAATACACAGTGGGGGTAGAAAATCACAGAATAGATGACTGAGAAATAACAAGATTTGAGAACGAATCACAGAGCCGATGAAGCCTTCGCACAATCAATTAATCAGTGCTCATTGACTGCAAATTCTAAGAGGCATTTTGGGAGGGGGGATGTTTGCCTGTTGTCCGAGAGTCACTTGAGTGGGGGGGGGGGGACTCTTCCTCTATTTCTCTCTCCACTCTCTTCTCTTTTAATATCTCTCTCTTTCTTCTTCTTCTTTTTCCTCTTTGTCTGTACATCTATCTGTCTGTCTGTGTATCTCTCTGTTTCTCTCTCTCTCTTCTTCTTTTTCTTCTTCTTCTTCTTCTTCTTCTTCTTCTTCTTCTTCTTCTTCTTCTTCTTCTTCTTCTTCTTCTTCTTCTTCTTCTTCTTCTTCTTCTTCTTCCTCTCTCTCTCTCTCTCTCTCTCTCTCTCTCTCTCTCTCTCTCTCTCTCTCTCTCTCTCTCTCTCTCTCTCTCTCTCTCTCTCTCTCTCTCTCTCTCTCTCCCTCTCTCATATACATCTCTACCTCAAGCCACGACTCGCAATTGCCCGTCAGTCATATCAAGAATATGAAGATTCAATACAAATTCCTCGTGTTCATCTAATAACAGTTATGCATATGGAACATGTGTTTCTCTTCCTCCTCCTCATCACAATCCCTCCGTGACTCCCCTTTCTGAATCATGTGGCCGCCAACCCCACAACATTCCAACTACATGGTATGTCGACCTCATGCGTTCCGCCACATGTATATCTCCGAGTCTGCTTTCCAAATGGTACAGTTCGATGGCGGATTCGAGGCTGAGGGCAGACCGAGTGGCAGATTGCAATACTACACTGCAATGTATATGTTTAGTGTGATTAAGGTGATCGTTTGATGACATATCTCATCGTTCGACTTCGATCTGTATAGAAAGGACGGTGGTATGTCAGAGGGCAGCACACCTTCGCGTATAATTCCGTGTAATGGGTTACGCTGACGTCTTCTAACGCTCCTGTTCCGTTTCTTGATTTTATCATCTCTCTTTCTCAATGTACACTTCAATTTCCAGTTGTAATACGAAACGGTAAGGATATATTTCTTCTCTTACATCACAGGCACAAAATCTTTTCGACACAAAAATAAACAATAAGTACGCAAAGAAGTGTTTCTCACTTCTGATGCATAAACAGAAATATGAAAGTTAAATCATGACAAATAAATATTGCCACAGTTAGTAAGAAAAACGAGAATGATAAAAACAATAAAAGAAAAGGCGATGCTGACAACGCTAACAAGAATAAAAAGTATTGATCGCAATAATAACGACAATAATATCAGTTCTGCAAATAATAAGAATAAAAATGCAGTATAAATAAGCCAAGAAGTGTTAAGAAAACGTCGGCGACAACAATGATGTTGCACTTTCATTGTTAAGAATAACAAGAAGAGACGCTACTGGTGTTGAGATCGAAATGCAATATATGCAACCTACCTCCCCCTCCACGAAAAAAGAGATAGAAAGGAAAGAAAGGAAAAAAAAAAAAAAAAACGGAATTTGTGGTTTGGTTGATATTTTGAATTGTTTAGATGAAGTAAAATGAATTGCATGAACGAACGCAGCTGTTCTAATGCAAAGGAATGTAAAGGATAGTCCAAAAGTTTGACTTATGCGTGCTTTTAATCTCTATTTATTCACTTGAGTGCATGCATAGTTTTGGTATGTTCTTGTATGCATAAAAAACTAGAATACATTTGTTGCTCATATATAATATGTATGCATGACAATTTGTATGATGCGCTTCTGCTGTCACTTGAGTGGATATGCATGTATACATCTATGTGCATGGGCATGGCAAGTGCATGTGCGTGTACGTGTGCATGGAAGCGTGCGTGTGTATGTGAACGTGTCCCAGATGAAGCGCCTGTCCTCGCGTCCCCTCACGTGCGTCCCATCAAACACCACTTCCACCGCACAGTTCGAGAGGAGGCCGGGGCAGGGGGCTCCCCGCTCGTCTGCCAAACTCGTATAAAACACTGGTAAGTGGATTTATACTATTGCTAATGCCGAAAGTTCACCCTGTGTGCTTCGATACTGTCACCTTCAAAAATCGTATTTTTTTCTCTCTTTCTTCCTCTGCTTATATTTTATTCTGCAACTGATGTAATGAAAGGTTAACATGCGACTAGATACATCGTTATCAGCACATAAAAGTCGCTTAAATAACGGAAAACGGTTAATCGAATATATCACACAACACTACTATTTTTCTCCATTTACCTCGTTATAGGCGATAAAGATTAAGTCGGACCTAAATATTACAGACAGATAGATGCGCGACGATAAAGACATCCTCAGACAAACGATCGCAGAATTGGATACGCGAATCAGAACATGCAGAGAGATGAACTTTTCGCACGAGAGACGCCGCAAAAACCAAGTGTGATGACTTTCTCTTTTTCTTCACGAGCTCTCTCCATGCTATTATTCCGACAGTCCATGCACTGACTCACACGCAAACGTTTCGCTGGCAGCCATAAAATGAAACGTTTTGAAGTAATGCCTTGTGTAGGAGAACGAGGTGTTAAGAGGGACAGGTGAGGGGAGGACTGAGAGTGCAGTAACTGAGGAACATAATGAGCTGCAGTTGTAAGGAATATGAGTGAAGGGAGATTGCACATGGTTGCAGAAGGGTGACACGGGGAGGGAAGGGATGGAGTGCAGCGACGGGGAAATGTGCAGCGTGAGATGCAGGAAGGGTGAAGGGTTGGGTAGGGCAAAGTTTGGGGGGAATTATGATAAGGTGAAAAGCTGTACGAAAAGGGGTGTAAGTCCTTACAGGGAAGAGAGAAGGGGCGGCGGTAAGGGGTAAGCAAAGGGTGGAAACCTGTGGTGTATATGGCGAGAAGACCGAATAAAAAAAGAGTGAGAGTGTTGGATAGAGAGGAAAAGAACTGAGGCTGGGATAGCACACACAGCTACCCCCTAGAGAGGAAGGGTTAGTTCGGCCATTTACAGGAAAAAATCCACTTCTATACCATCACCGAGATTGGATGCTGAGCGGGGAGAGAGGAGCAACAATATGATGAACATTTCTAGGTTTACATTCTCCGAGGGAGTGCATGGCGATGCTGCATCAGCAACGCCGCCTCTGTTGCAAGCCGTACTTTTATGCACGTTTAGAAAAAAAAGAAGTTCAAACGTGGAAACTTTTGTTGCGTTTGAATATCTTTTGTATTGGAATCTCAAAAGGGTCTCGGATGATACAGCTTTCTGGACTTAAAAGGTGAGTGATGAAAGTCAGAAGGAATAAAGGAGAAAACCTTGTAGACGAGTCTTTTCTCGGACAGTGGCCATTACCCCCTCCCGCTAGCCCCCCCCCATCCCCGCCCCCGCCGCATCAATCTGTCTTTCTCTTTCACCCTTGCCTTTCTATCTTTCTGTTTCCTACTTCCTTTTTTTTTCTTTTTCTTTCCTCCCCTTTCATTCGTTTGCCGTATTCCGTCTTCCTTCTCTTTCTCAATCTTTCTTCCTTGGTGTTTTAAAGGCCATCCTATCGCTATCCCTCATCTCCCCTGTACATACTTCCCTTTCCCTCTCTTCCCCTTCGCCCCTCCCTCCTTTCCCTGCATTTCCTCTATCCCTTTCTCACTTTTAATTCTTCCATTCTGCCCCTCACATCCTCTCTCCTTCACTCCCTCCTCCTTTCCTCTCCTCTCCTTCCTCTTCCGCCTCTCCCCTTCCTCTTCCTGCCTCCCCCCGCCTCCCTTTTTCCTGCCCCTTCCTCCCTCTCCTCTCCTTTCCCCTTCCTCTCTCTCCCTCTTCTCGCAGTCCTCCCCCCCTTTCCCCTTCCTTCCTCTCCCCTCCTCTCTCTTTCTTCTTTCTCCCTTCTTCCCTCCTTCCTCTCCGTTCCCTCCGTTCTCCTTCCTCCCTTTCCCCTCTTCCTTGTTCCTCCCTCTTCAATACCTTCCCTTTCCCCCTCTCCTTTCTTTCCCCCTTCCTCCTTCTCCTGTCTTCTCCTTTTCCCCCTTCCTCCTTCTCCCTTCTTCTCCCCTTCCCCCTCTCCTTTCTTTCCCCTTTCCTCCTTCTCCTTTCTTCTCCCCTTCCCCCTCTCCTTTCTTTCCCCCTTCTTCCCCCCTTCCCCCTCTCCTTTCTTTCCTCATTCCTCCTTCTCCCTTCTTCTCCCCTTCCTCCTCTCCTTTCTTTCCCCCTTCCTCCTTCTCCCCTTCCCCCTCTCCTTTCTTCCCCCCTTCCTCCTTTTCCCTTCTTCTCCCCTTCCTCCTCTCCTTTCTTTCCCCCTTCCTCCTTCTCCCCTTCCCCCTCTCCTTTCTTCCCCCCTTCCTCCTTCTCCCTTCTTCTCCCCTTCCCCCTCTCCTTTCTTCCCGCCTTCCTCCTTCTCCCTTCTTCTCCCCTTCCCCTTCGCCTTTCTTTCCCCTTTCCTCCTTCTCCCTTCTTCACCCCTTCCCCCTCTCCTTTCTTTCCCCCTTTCTCCTTCTCCCCTTCCCCCTCTCCTTTCTTCCCGCCTTCCTCCTTCTCCCTTCTTCTCCCCTTCCCCTTCGCCTTTCTTTCCCCTTTCCTCCTTCTCCCTTCTTCACCCCTTCCCCCTCTCCTTTCTTTCCCCCTTCTTCCCCCCTTCCCCCTCTCCTTTCTTTCCCCCTTCCCCCTCTCCTTTCTTCCCGCCTTCCTCCTTCTCCCTTCTTCTCCCCTTGCTCCTCTCCTTTCTTTCCCTCTTCCTCCTTCTCCCTTCTTCTCCCCTTCCTCCTCTCCTTTCTTTCCCCCTTCCTCCTTCTCCCCTTCCCCCTCTCCTTTCTTCCCCCCTTCATCCCTCTCCCTTCTTCTCCCCTTCCTTCTCTCCTTTCTTTCCCCTTCCTCCTTCTCCCTTCTTCTCCCCTTCCCCCTCTCCTTTCCTTCCCCTTCCTCCTTCTCCCTTCCTCCCTCTCCCTCCTTCCCGCCCGCCTGCTTCCTACATGTACCCAGTATTATCATAAGAGCAGGATGGCAGCAGGCGACGTCACAACACTGCCTACAGGATGTTTACCTAGCGCACCTCACGCACGAAACCTTTTATGCATACTCATGGTTGGCGCCGTGTGCCCTGCGCCCCTGTCCTCGCCGTGCGTCCTGACTTTACCTTTAGCTTCATCGTGTGTCCTTATCCTGCCGTTTTGTGTGTGTGTGTGTGTGTGTGTGTGTGTGTGTGTGTGTGTGTGTGTGTGTGTGTGTGTGTGTGTGTGTGTGTGTGTGTGTGTGTGTGTGTGTGTGTGTGTGTGTGTGTGTGTGTGTTTATTTCTGTATCTTTGCTTTTTCTTTCTTTCTTTCCTTCTTTTTATAGTTCTTGGTATAGGCTTTACGCATTATATATATAAGTTATATATTTTCTACACGAGATGAAACGTTTCCTGTGTTCAGTTTCTGTCTTTCTCTATCACGTGATTTTTGTTGTTCTATTCACCTGCTCGGCAACTTCTATTCCTGATTTTTTCCATCTGTTTATCTATTTCTGCATTTCGCACTGACGATATGCCTCTTACAATATCATTCCTTATTATCCCCTGTTCAGTACTCTTCTGGCCAGTCTGTACTTCATACATGTTTTTGATCTTGAGAAGTTTGATGATCCCATTCCTGCTCATTAAAATCAGCTGTTCACTAGTTTAGCATCCATTCACAGCTGTTGTTCTTATGATGCAATCTCTCGACGCGACCCTCCCTGTCCCTTGGCCGGACAGGCTGACCACCCGACTTATCTTGTCCCTAAATCCAATGAACGTTTTAGAGAAAGGGGCACATAAAATAAAATGCATTGTGAAATGAGTATTGGATGGTAAGCTGACGAACATTACTGATGAAAAAGACGATGGATAACAATAGCTATGATTGTTATCATGGACACGTGAATGACAATATATTACGATAAAAGAAAGAGATTCTATCTCCCAATCACGCTGGTAACTATTTATTACGAATATAAATTATGTTTATTACGATTATAGGCGCGATAAGAAAAACAACTATTTTATCTCCTCGTTCCTTTGTACGCTGGGCTCTTCTTGTCTAAATGACAACATGCAACGCGCCCCGCATGACCAGTGACAAGTGGTGCCTGGCGTCCATGACGGATCGCCTGGCAATGCACGCGGGTGGGCCATGATCATTCTCTCTCACGCTTAAGAAAAAAAGAAAAGGGTATGAGCATAAACGCCAAACGAGAAGAGACAGAGATAAAAGAGAGATAAAGAGTACAAAGGAGTGACGAAGGGAATTTCTGAGCAAACATTTTCCCTGAAAGGACCTTTTCATTCCCAGGTTAGGGACAATATAGAGGGGCTTTTAGGCATAGTGTTGGTCTTTTTATCAATCACATTCTTGCGGCGCAGAAGAGGAAACTCTGACGTCAATAAATCAATCCAATGCCAAACGAGGCAACGCTGGGAGGTCGGGCCTTGAGTTGGCATTAAAAAAAAGGGGGGGGGGGGGGGTTGATTGCTACCTTCTTTACCTTATTATCATTATTCTATCGTGGTCATTGTGATTATTTCGTATTATTCATTTCAGTTGTAGGAAATTCGACCTCAACAAATCAATCCAGTGCCACATTTGGCAGCGGTGGGAGGTCGGGGCCTTGAACTGGCACTGAAAAAAAGACTCTGCTTGCTTGCTGCCTTCTGTACTCTTGTCGTTATTTCTCTCATTTCTATGTGCTTATTCTGATAATTAAAACAAATATCTGTATGTTTATTTCAGTTGTTGGAAATTAGAGAAGAAATAGGGAAATAATCCACAATGATAACCGCACGAGTTAAAAGCCGTGCAAGCGAATGCACTAGAACGCTGATAGCACGTCCATGCATGAAATACATCATTGAACCCATAATAAACATTGCAACAGCACAAAAGTAACTGGGATTGAAGTGAGAATGAGCAATTGAGCCGATACCACAGTGAACACACACACAAAAGCAGAAGCCAAGCACCCAGAGTAGAAAGCAGGAAGACCCACTGAGCGTGATGAGTCCGAGTGAATAGAAGTGTGGGTCGTAGCGCTGATGGCAGGTACAGGCGTTGCTGGTAGGGGGGGGGGCTGGGGCGATGGGGGTCTCAGGAGGGAGGGGGTGGTAGTCGAAGGTTGGGGAGAGATTCTGTGGTGACTAGTTTGAGAGAGAGAGAGTGAGTGAGAGAGAGAGAGAGAGAGAGAGAGAGAGAGAGAGAGAGAGAGAGAGAGAGAGAGAGAGAGAGAGAGAGAGAGAGAGAGAGAGAGAGAGAGAGAGAGGAAGAGAGAGGCAGGTAAGTGGGTAGGAGGTAATTGCTGAAAGTGTGGGGCGTAAGGGGTAAGGGGTCTTTGCTGAAAGTAGGGGTTTTACTTGTAAGGGAGGATGTCTGTAGGAGATAGGGGGTGTTAAGTGAATGTTGGGGTATCGGTAGGGCAATGGGTATTTAATTGAAGGAGGGGGTGTCCAGGTGGATAAGAGACATTTGGTGAAGGTGGGGATATGTAGGAGAATTTGGTGAAGGTGGGGGGAGTACATTTGGGGAAGAAGTTGTTAGTTGAAGTTATTAGGTGAAGATGGGGGAGGTCTGTAAGGGGAGGGGACGCTAGGTGAAGGTGTAAGATGAAAAAGGGGAAGTTCTGTATAGAGCAGTGGGTGTCTCAATAACTTGAATAAAGAGGTTCCTACTGCACTAATGGTGACGATGACAACGAGGTAATGACGACGAAATATATATCATGGCGAGACTAAGAGAACAACAGGTAAAGAAGATCCGTGGGTGTGAGGCTGTTTATTCTTGGAGAAAACGGGCCTTCTTATCAGAGACAACGACAGTAACCGAAGAAGAAAAAAGGAAAAGAAAAACAAAGAAAAAAATACTCTAAAGTGATAGGGTGAGCAGAGGTGTCCGTCTCTTAAGGGAAGACAAGTGGGGCCGATGGCATCCATGTCAGATTTTGCCTGAGATGGACGCGGACATTTCCAAACTAAACTGACGATAAGCCCTTGACTAAAATAACAATTTAGTTCCCGCTTTGGCGTTTTGGCTCCTCTAAATTAACGGACGGTTTTCCTAAACTACTTTTTTATACTAATTTTCCGTATTATACATTCTTCTCCTCCTCCTCCTCCTATTACTCCTACCTCATTATATCGTTCCCTTCTTCTTCTTCTTATTATTATTATCATTATTATTACTATTCCACCTCTTCTTCTTCTTCTTTTTCTTCTTCTTCCTTCTTCTCTCCCCCCTTCCTCTTCTCCCTTTTTATCGTTCACCACCCATCTCCTACTCTCCCTCTTCCTCCATCCTTCTTTTTATCCAGGTATTCTTATCTCAATGTCCCAAGTAAGGGCAGGGAGACAGGGAGGATTCACATCTGCTGGGTTATCACCTGTTTTCCCTTTTATTGCATCTTTACTCAATGCTTACAACGCATTTTTCGTTTTCCGCCTGTCGAAGGCCGTCAGTTATGTGTTCTGCACGTTTATTGTTTATTATTATATCATTATTATCATGACTATTCCTTTATTATTATTATTACTATCATCATTATTATCATTATTTTAATCATTATTATTAGCATCATTATTGCTAATATTATTATTATCATAATCATCATCATCATCATCATCATCCTCTTCCTCCTCCTTCTCCATGTCATCATCACCATCATCACCATCATCATCATCATCATCACCATCATCATTCTCATTCCTACAATTACCATCACTGTCATTATTTTGCCGGCACGCTCACTGGCGGGGACACGGCCGCAGTGACAGCAGATGACCGAGAGTAAGTAGCCATGTCCTGGTGACCGACACAGCTTCTCGAACTCGTCAGGTTGACAAATAGGGCAGAGGGGGAGACGATGTTGACGATGGGGAAATAGTCATAGTCATAATAACGTGGGGAATAGTTAATAAATAATAAAGTATTCACGACGGCTGCTGCAGATTCTGTGTTGTATGCGGACCCTTCGCGAAAGATCTGGGATTCACGTATCTCTTTTTTTATTTTTTTTTTTTATTCTTTCTCTGTCCCTCTCTTTATTTGTTTATTTCCTTCTTTCTGTTTTCTTCTGCTTCTTCTTCTTCTTCTTCTTTTTCTTCTTCTTCTTCTTCTTCTTCTTCTCTTTATATCTCTCTCTCTTTCTCTCTCTCTCTCTCTCTCTCTCTCTCTCTCTCTCTCTCTCTCTCTCTCTCTCTCTATCTGTCTCTCTCTCTTCTCCTCTCATTAACCCTTCCCTCTCATTCTCTCTTCCCCCTTACTCTCTCTCTTCACCCTCTCTTTCTTCTCCCTCCTCTCTCTCTTCCCCCTCTCTCGCTCCCCCCTCGCTCTCTTCCCTTCTCCCCCCCCCCCCCCACTCTTTCTCTTCGCCCCTCTCTCTCTTTCCCCGTTCCTCTTTAGATAACAATAACAACAAAAACTTCAAATAACCTCAAACGAAAATGACCCAAGTGCAAGAAGGTCAAGGCGCGTCCGTTCTCACTGTTGCGCGTCCGTACGGTCCGCTACGCGTGCGTGCGTAGCGGGGACACAAATTAGGCTCACTGCCGACTCTGAATCTATTCCGTAATTCTCCCTTTTTTTCTTTTTTCTTTTTTTCTCTGTGTCTGTTTCTGTGTCTGTCTTTGTCTCTGTCTCTGTCTCTGTCCCTGTCTCTGTCCCTGTCTCTGTCCCTGTCTCTGTCCCTGTCTCTGTCCCTGTCTCTGTCCCTGTCTCTGTCCCTGTCTCTGTCTCTGTCTCTGTCTCTATATCTGTCTGTCTG
>NC_061842.1:12055490-12057990 GCF_019202785.1 Penaeus chinensis
CAAGTAACCTCCCACTGACTATGTCCCTCTAGAGGCAATTCAAGCAATAATTATCCTTTCTATAAGTAGTTCTATGTCTATTTATATGGAGTCCTATATATTTCTAAATGTAGCTCTACATCTATATCTAGTAATGAGGACGGCTAAAACCTGTTCTCTTTGTGGGGCAAATTTGCGAACGAAAGGAGTCCGACCAATTTGTAAGAGAGCAGACAATGGTTTCCTTCTGCAGGTAATATTTCCCATACCTGTCTCCGGTTACGTGAGTAATAAAGCCATTATTGTGGGTATTCTGGTAACGAAGGTCCGCTCGTAATGACTATTTCTTGGTAATATGTGGGTGGGGGGGTAATTTGTGATATATATCCTATAATATCTGTTGATGATCACATGAAAATCTGAAGAGAAAATACATGCAAGCACACACACACACACACACACATGTGTATATATATATATATATATATATATATATATATATATATATATATATATATATATATATATATGTGTGTGTGTGTGTGTGTGTGTGTGTGTGTGTGTGTGTGTGTGTGTGTGTGTGTGTGTGTGTGTGTGTGTGTGTGATATCAAAATTGTGGCTGTGCAATATAATCATATTCGCAAGGTAATATATTTTATTATCTTCTGCTGATGGTAATAACAAAACCAGATTATATGCATCATTTTTTTTTTTATCCCTTAAGATATATTAATCCAAATTATTCCTTTGTTTCGCTGGAACTCCTAAAAGCCTCACGTCAGTAAAGGAACCCTGACGAATCACAGACAACAGTTGATGACTAATTTTGAAAAAAAAAAAAAAAAAAAAAATGATGGGTCTAGATTCAATAAAGTTTCAGGTCACACGTCCGCATATCAAAGTTACGCTGTTCGAACTTTCAAAAAAATTATAACTTTGTGACATTCAGTTTTTTAGCATTCCCTACCCTCGGCCATACACAGCGACATCTGGCAGCTCCTCATACATACCTGCAAAGGAAGAGAAAATATAATTAGACACAGTTGATAAATAATGTTATATACTGATATGTAATGATATATAAAACTGAATTAATGAAGATGAAAATGTATCTTGCACAATCATGTCTTCCTGAAGCGTCGAAAAAAAACGGCAAATAAAAAGTAAAATCTTTTATGAGCGTGATTTCGAAGTAAAATATGAAGTGATATGTCAGAGAAGAAAGAAAAAATGCACTAAGAATACAGTCGGGAAGGAAAGCTATACGAGTGTATCCGACAACTTCTGGGGTTTCCACCTCCTCTTCCCTTTATCCCTCGTCCCCAACTCTTATCCCTCCCCAATCCCCCTCCCCTTCCTCCTCCCCTTCCCAAATTCTTATCCCTTTTCCTCCTTCCCCTTCCCCTTCCCCTTCCCCTTCCCCTTCCCCTTCCCCTACCCCTTCCCCTTCACCTTCCCCTTCCCCTTCCCCTTTTCCCCTTCCCCTGCCTTCTCCCCTTCCCTCACCAACTCATCCTGCAGATGAGAACCTGGATGACACCTAGTTAGAGCGTTTGAAAAGACTGATGGCGCGACTCAGCTCCATCAGATTAGGATGAAGTCCGCGTTTTACGACCAATGAAAAAGCTGTATAAAATGGTACAGTTCCATGCGGGCCTTTTCACTGGTGGGACGATTGTAATAAAAAGTGTTTCAGAGTAATGTGTCGGGCATGCCAGGGGGGCCGTAAACTCTTCAGGGAGACAAGACAAAAGCCAAAAGTATATTCTGCAGGTTATGATATTCTCCGGCCGGGCCCCCACCCCCTCCCCCCTCGACCCAGCCAGAGAACGTGAACGGAAAATATACCAGTAAAGAGAGGGGGAAATATATCAGTGAACCTATTGCATAATAAGGGGTTTAGAGGAGGAGGCACCGGGATGCTTTAAGGATCTTCAACCATAATCTTATAAAAATGAAATTATTTTCATTTTCATTTTTTTCCCTTCAAGAACACGTTATGAACTATCAAATGACTGAAAAAAGAATATTATAATCTTTATCCAACATCATTAGATGAAGAAAAAAAAGAAAAAAGTTAAGATAAAAAGGCTTTCAACTTTCAATGGCTGCTGAAGCGAAGCTATTGCAGAGGAGTAAAGTCTGGAAGTTTCAGCAACATATTTCTCTGTCTCTATAACTCTCTCTCTGTCTGTCTGTTTTTGCTCGTCTTGTCAGTCCATTTGTCTGTCTGTCGCTTAGCCGACATGTCTGTTGTCTGTCTCCTTGGTTCCGTGTCTGTCTGTTTTTTTAGCACATTTTGTCAGTTGATTTGTCTGTTTGTCCCTTTGCCTGTCTGTATGGGTCTATACATACTAGTCTACTAGTCTTCTTGCCTCGGTGTCTGTCTATCTGTTTTTTCACACGTCTTGACAGCCCATACGCCTCTCTGCCTCTTTGTCTATTTTGTCTTCTTGCTTTTTCTGTCTCTCCCCCTGAATGCATGTCTATCTATCCGGGAATGAATATGAAATATGAAGT
>NC_061842.1:12070490-12072248 GCF_019202785.1 Penaeus chinensis
AATCCTCCATGAATAAAAAGATATATTTTTGGTTTACGTTTCAAGGGGATTATTGTAATGAACAATATTAAATACCAATCCCCAATACACGTGCAAGAAAATACTTTTTTAGAAACAAAAATACACAAACTTGATAAACTTCTTAAGAAAAAAAATACATGTACACTATCTATCTATCTATCTATCTATCTAACAACCTACCTATTCTGTCTCTGTCTATCTCTCTAATCTATCCTTAAGCCTGTCTATCTATATCTGTCTTTTCTATGTATCTGTCTATAAATCAACCTACCTATCTAGTTAGCTGTCTATCTCTATCTATCAATCTACCCATCTATCTCTATCATTCAGCTATCCCTATATATCTACATATATATACATACATATAATCGTTTTATCTTATCCACGCGCAGCTAAAATTGCACAAATCCAACTCATTCCAAATAGATATCAACGAGAACGCCCTGATAACACAATATCACGAGAGAGAGAAAGTTATTAATACACAACTGCTTCATAGAAACGGAGGGTAGAAACACGCTAACAACGCAAAACAAGCACATAGCATAAACCTGATAAATGGGAGTGAAAAAAGAATGACCGATAAGTGTCAACACGTCTGCAAGATGTTCACAATAGCATTTTCTCTCTTCTTGAGGCCTGGAAGACCAAAGCGTTCACAAGTTCAAGAGATTTAACTTACGTAATGACGCGCTGTTCAACGTGGCTGGGTATCAGTCTTTCGCTTCTGTTTCATCTCGTATTTTGTTATTTGATCAAGTTCTGTTCGCAATATCCATTCCCCGTATTCCTTTATTTCCAGTTTGAATTTTTATTTGATTTCCTTCTTCATTATTTATTCATTTTACTGATCGCTGATTCATCTCTTTACTGATTTAGCTATCTATCTACCCATTCATTTATTGATTTTACTTTTCTGTGTGATTTTAATAACGATTAGAAAATGGAATATCTTGAAGGCATTGATGTTTTAACGAAGGTAAACTAAAGTAATTTTATATCGGAGAAAATTGATTCATTAATTTCTCAGAACATGAGACGAGATGAAATGAAGGAAAAATAAAGTCAAATGAAAAATAAGCAAAATAAATGGAAGAGAGAAAAAAAAAATGATGGAAATAAGACGCAGAAAATTAAAATAGGGGAAAAAATAAGAATTAAAAGATGGAAGAGAAAAGAAAGTAAGATTTAAAAAAAAAAAAAAAAAAACATCAAGAAAAATAAGGAAATGAAACAGGTTAAAAATAAGAAATCATGATGATGGAAGAAAGAGAAAGTGATAAAAAAAGAGAGGTAGGAGCAAAAATCCGTGGGTATGACGTAGCGAACAAATAAGTTTTTGTTACGGTTTTCATTTTTTCCCTTTCTTTCTTTCTCTCTTTTTTGAGAGAGTGTTTCCTTTTGCAACTCTAAATCGAATTTGCAAACGAGGTTTCAATTTTTGAATATCTATACACGAGCCAATAAAAGTAACTGACTGAAGGAATGCGGTGGAGAGCGAGCGAGAGAGAGAGAGAGAGAGAGGGAGAGGAGAGGAGAGAGAGAGAGAGAGAGAGAGAGGACGAGAGAGAGGGGAGGAGAGAGAGAGAGGGGAGAGTAGAGAGAGGAGAGAGAGAGAGAGAGAGAGAGAGAGAGAGAGAGAGAGAGGAGAGAGAGAGAGAGAGAGAGAGAGATTGAAGAGAGAAAGAGAGAAGGAAAAGAAAAGATAGAGAGAGAGAAAGAGGAAGGAGGAGAGAG
>NC_061842.1:12072348-12084848 GCF_019202785.1 Penaeus chinensis
ATATATGAATATATATACATATATATAAATATATAAACATATATATTTATATATTATATTTTTTTATATATATATATATTATATATATTTTATAACACATATACATATATATAAATTTATATTACGTAATATATATATTATATATATTATATATATATATATATATATACATATTATTTATATATATTATATATATGTAATTTTTATATATATATATATATATATTATATATATATATAGTAGATAAATAGATAGTGTATCCTAATCACCTTCTTCATTCCCACCACCTTGACCCGGGACAGTTGCCAGTGTCAAGTTAATGTAAATGTTTTATCATACCTAGCACTTTTCTGAGTAGGTTTGCAGTATGCGAGGTGAAACGTGTGAGTTGCTTTTAGATTATCCCTCTTTAAAGATTTCCAATTTTGATAATAAAAACAATTTAAGATATTAATTTCAATTCCATTTCGCTATTGCTTGTTCTCAGTCTTAATCACAATAATGCAACCCGGACAGAGTGTTTCGAGATTCGTGATTGCAGTATTTTATCTCTAAGTGTAAAGTTGTACTGCTTTCCAACATATCAGCTGATTGCCTGTATGACATGTCATTTCTGTTAAAAGTAGGATCGAACTTGGACCTCATAAGGACCAGATTAGGTTCCAAGTTGTTTAAGTAGTTTCTCAGAAAGGTTGTTAAGTGGCAAAAAAAAAAAAAAAAAAAAAAAAAAAAAGTGAAAAGGAGAAAAAAAATCACTCTATCTGGATTGCTGACAAGTTTTCTAAGGAATCTTCCAAAACTTGTCATTCTGTAGTCTAAGTTTCCTTTCGTCTTCTAAGCCATCGACGTCTTGAACGCACGTCGTCTGTCCTCTTGCCAGATATTTTCTCTGTGTATTTCTTACGTTTCGCAGTCTTCATTATTCCCATTTTACTAAACTTCTTCTGCATCTTATAGCGTTCATGTTTTAAGAAATTCCCTGATACGCTGCCAATCTCTTGCCAAGCAACGGTGTGAAATGACTATTTATCTGTTTATTGTTTAATTTCATTGATTTATTTATTCACTAATAAATTTTTACTTATTTACTTATTCATCTGCATACCTATCTATCTATCTATCTATCTATCTGACTATTTATCTATCTCTATACTTATGCATTTACTTGTTCAGCTATCTATCTATCTATATACCTATATATCTCTCTTATCTATCTATCTGTATACCTCTATATCTCTCTTATCTATCTATTCATATATCAAATTATCTATCTATTTCGGCGGGATGAGAACACGACACTCCTTTTTCTCATCATCCCATCACGAGCACGCCAATGTCCTCTTTCGAATTCAAAACGAAATTCGTAGGTAAGATAGATTCATTTTCTTATCATTGGACACGAAAGTTACGCTTCGGCTATGACGTCCTACGAAACTTCTAAACGCTTTTGAGCTATTAAATGCAAATTAATCCCGAAGAAATTAGCATACGATGAATGCGAGGTACAGGACACTAACGATCACTAGGAAAAAAGTTGGTACGTCTCCAGGTACGTCTTGAGGAAGCGTAACGAGAGAGAGGGAGAGGGAGAGGGAGAGGGAGAGGGAGAGGGAGAGGGAGAGGGAGAGGGAGAGGGAGAGGGAGAGAGGGAGGGAGGGAGGGAGGGAGGGAGGGAGGGAGAGAGAGGGAGAGAGAGGGAGAGAGATAGAGAAAGAGAGAGAGAGAGAGAGAGAGAGAGAGAGAGAGAGAGAGAGAGAGAGAGAGAGAGAGAGAGAGAGAGAGAGAGAGAGAGAGAGAGAGAGAGAGAGAGAGAGAGAGAGAGAGAGAGAGAGAGAGAGAGAGAGAGAGAGAGGAGAGAGAGAGAGAGAGAGAGAGAGAGAGAGAGAGAGAGAGAGAGAGAGAGAGAGAGAGAGAGAGAGAGAGAGAGAGAGAGAGAGAGAGAGAGAGAGAGAGAGAGAGAGAGAGAGAGAGAGAGAGAGAGAGAGAGAGAGAGAGAGAGAGAGAGAGAGAGAGAGAGAGAGAGAGAGAGAGAGAGAGAGAGAGAGAGAGAGAGAGAGAGAGAGAGAGAGAGAGAGAGAGAGAGAGAGAGAGAGAGAGAGAGGGAGGGTGGGAGAGAGGGAGGGAGGGAGGGAGGGAGGGAGGGAGGGAGAAAGGGAGAGAGAGAGAGAGAGAGAGAGAGAGAGAGAGAGAGAGAGAGAGAGAGTGAGAGAGAGAGAGAGAGAGAGAGAGAGAGAGAGAGAGAGAGAGAGAGAGAGAGAGAGAGAGAGAGAGAGAGAGAGAGAGAGGAGAGAGAGAGAGAGAGAGAGAGAGAGAGAGAGAGAGAGAGAGAGAGAGAGAGAGAGAGAGAGAGAGAGAGAGAGAGAGAGAGAGAGAGAGAGAGAGAGGGAGGGAGGGAGGGAGGGAGGGAGGGAAGGAGGGAGGGAGGGAGGGATGGAGGAAGGGAGAGAGAGAGAAGAGAGAGAGAGAGAGAGAGAGAGAGAGAGAGAGAGAGAGAGAGAGAGAGAGAGAGAGAGAGAGAGAGAGAGAGAGAGAGAGAGAGAGAGAGAGAGAGAGAGAGATGGAAAAAGAGGATGAAGAAGCGGAATCAAAAAAGGAGGAAATGAAAAAAGAAAGAAAAAACACACACAAACGTGCACGTGCACAGTCATGCACACATACACGCACCGAGTAGCGTGTCTGCACGCACATGAAAATAGCCAACGAAGGAGAGACCAAAGAAATCACGCAATTTCCCTCACCACGCGCTCAGCACGTATCCTTCACGTATGCATGTGTAAATGTATAGATCTACCCTGTCCCCCCCCCCAACCCCCCAAAAAAAGAAAAAAAGACGACGATAAATGCCAGGCGCACATTGTCAAGCCGCCGACAAATGCCTCAGAGATGTCACTCGGATCGAAGTGGGGAAAAATATCGACATTGCAGTCAGAGGCAGTGACATCAGCATCCCTAAGGCAGTCGCTTTGTGCTTTACAAATTCAAATACAAATTATTGGAGATATTTATATCAACTACAGAACCCCATTAGCGACATTATATAAATAATTTCTGAGATTTCGATAGATAAATTAATTACTAGACTGCAACATGTGAAATAAGAAAAAACTAGGTATCAATAGTTAGATCAATTAAAGAATTACATAAGAGGCTTATGAACGATCGAATGATAAAAATGATAATAATAATAATAACGGTGTCAAATAATGATATAAATAATAAGAAGGATGATGAGGATGGTGATAATGGTGGTGTTGGTGGTGGTGGTGATGATGGTGATGATGATGATGGTGATGACGGTCATAATGATGCTGTTGGTGCTGCTGCTAATGATGGTGATGATGATAATGACGACGACGGTGATGGCGATGAAGATGATGATGATGATGATGAAGATGAAGATGAAGATGAAGATGAAGATGAAGATGAAGATGAAGATGAAGATGAAGATGAAGATGAAGATGAAGATGAAGATGAAGATGAAGATGAAGATGAAGATGATAATGACGGGAGGGGGGGGGGGAGATATGGAGAGGAAGAAAGGGGAGGGAGGGGGAGGGGGAGATGACACAGAGATAGGTGGCCATACGCGCGGCGAAGAGTTAAAATCGCTCTCAAGTTTAAATTATTCTCAAGTTAAACGTGGCCCCAAGTGTGATCGTCCGATATGTGTGCAAAGGCTTCGGTGACAGAAGCTTCAGGGTATCTTTGGTCTGCCGGGACAATGGCGGTTGGAGGGAGAGAGAGGGGGGAGAGAGAGGGGGGAGAGAGAGGGGGGAGAGAGAGGGGGGGAGAGAGAGGGAGGAGAGTGAGGGGAGAGGGAGGAGGGTGGGGGGAGGGAGGAGGGGGGGGAGAGGAAGGAGAGTGGGGGGAGGGAAGAGAGTGGGGAGGAAGAGGGAGGAGAGTGGGGGGGAGAATAGGGAGGAAGAGGGAGGTGAGAGGGAAGAGAGTGGAGGGGGAAGAGGGAGGTCAGCGGGGGGGTGGGGGGGCAAGGACGTTTCGTGTGGAAAGATACTTAAATAAGTAAATGAATGAATAAATTAAAATATAAATGAATACATAAATACACATGTAAATGAGTAATTACAAAGAATCGCACACACACACACACACACACTCACACACACACAAAATAAATAATCAATAAATAAAGAATTACAAAGACTCGCATACAAACAAACACATACAGGAGAAGAACAAAACAAACAACGAGGAAAAAGACAATAACAACAAGGAAACCAAGGAATCCCCCCCCCCCCCCATTACTCAATCTAAAAATAACAGCTGGTGTCTGAAGGGATAGCATAATATCTACCAGGGTTGTGCGGGGCATAATAACACTAAACTTCAGCTTCCTCATTCTCGTCACGTGTACGAGCGCTTAGAGAATGGGTTTGATTTTATTTATCAATGGCGTTAAATATCACATAAGGATATGAAGGTTGAGAGGAAAAAATGGTAATGATAGTATTCTATATCAAAACGTAATTACAATAACATTCATATTTATATTAACGTAATTGTTCATAAGGATTATAGCAATAACAACAATGAAAATAATAATAATAACAATAATAGTAATAATAAAAACAACAACAATGACAATAATAATAACAATAATAACAATAAAAAAATAACAGTAACAACAACAATAATGATAACAGTAATGAAAATAACAATTGTAATAACAGTGATAAAAGTAATGATGATGGCAAATAGACAGACAGATATATAAGATAATTAGACATTTAAAAAGATAGAATAAAAGAAAGAAAAAAAGAAAAAAAAATAGCACGAGACCAAACAGTGTTGACAGCTCCTCGGCCTCAAAAGCTTCCTCAGCCTCAGAGCCCATTATGGAAATACCTTGGGCGAGGCTGAGGAACTTAAGCCTTCGTGACATTTCACGACGGATGGTTCGGGAGGACGGCCAAGAGTGAAGGAGGGCGAGGGCGGGCGAGGGAGGGCGAGGGAAGGCGAGGGCGGGCGAGGGAAGGCGAGGGCGGGCGAGGGCAGGCGAGGGAAGGCGAGGGAGGGCGAGGGAGGGCGAGGGCGGGCGAGGGAGGGCGAGGGAGGGCGAGGGAGGGCGAGGGAGGGCGAGGGAGGGCGAGGGAAGGCGAGGGAGGGCGAGGGAGGGCAAGGGCGAGCGAGGGGGAAGCGTTTTGTCAAGGACGACCGAGGTAGCACTTTCGAGCCCTGGAGGAGCGGGACAGGGCTCGGGTCAAAGGTCATCTTTGAAGTATTAGAAGGTTACAGGTAGTTTTGAACACGCAGAAAGGGTGATTGATACTGAAATTAATCTAAGAGAGTGGAAACGTTCGTCAGACACAAATAGATATTGACATTAATTCCCTTCCTCTTTTGTGTGTGTGTGTGTGTGTGTGTGTGTATGTGTGTGTGTGTACGTGCGTGCGTGTGCGCGCACCTATATATATATATATATATATATATACATACAACACACACACACACACACACACACACACACACACACACACACACACGTATATATATTACCGCATCGCCAGACAGCCAACAATAACTAATACATCTTAAAAGAGGAGCATAATCCTTTGGCAACCCAATCCCTTTATCGTTTATACAAATCAATGTTCAAAATCTAATCTGAAGAAAGAGAGAGAGAGAGAGAGAGAGGAGAGAGAGAGAGAGAGAGAGAGAGAGAGAGAGAGAGAGAGAGAGAGAGAGAGAGAGAGAGAGAGAAATAGAGAGAAGAGAGAGAGAGAGAGCGAGAGAGAGAGAGAGAGAGAGAGAGAGAGAGAGAGAGAGAGAGAGAGAGAGAAAGAGAGAGAGAGAGAGAGAGAGAGAGAGAGAGAGAGAGAGAGAGAGAGAGAGAGAGAGAGAGAGAGAGAGAGAGAGAGAGAGAAAGAGAGAGAGAAAGAGAGAGAGAGAGAGAGAGAGAGAGAGAGAGAGAGAGAGAGAGAGAGAGAGAAGAGAGAGAGAGAGAGAGAGAGAGAGAGAGAGAGAGAGAGAGAGAGAGAGAGAGAGAGAGAGAGAGAGAGAGAGAAGAGAGAGAGAGAGAGGTCTTGATTAAAATGGTGTTTCTGAACATCCTGGCTTTGTCTCTCATCTGGATTTCAATTAATTTGATTTTGATTAGAACTCATGCATAGTAGTTTACTTGTAGTGGGAATTGAAGCAAAATATCAATCTATCTATTTTGTATTTCCCTTTTCTTCTCTATAACAAGACACACTCGGTAAAAGGATCTGGTATAAGGTATTTGGATCCGTACCGAAAAGGAAGATGAAAAATGAAGCATAAATCTATCAATAGACGAATAATAGAAAAGAAATATATTCACTGAAGCTTTGTTCACTAAAACTTAATTCACTGAAGCTTTGTTCATTGAAGCTTAGTTCATTGAAACTTAGTTCACTGAAGCTTTGTTCACTGAAGCTTAGTTCACTGAAGCTTTGTTCACTGAAGCTTAATTCACTGAAGCTTTATTCACTGAAGCTTTGTTCACTGAAGCTTTGTTCACTTAAGCTTAATTCACTGAAGCTTTGTTCACTGAAGCTTAGTTCACTGAAGCTTTGTTCACTGAAGCTTTGGCCTCGTTCAGCCGCGTCACAAGTATGGAATGACAGTCTTTTCTTAATTCAAAGAACCTTGCAAGTCATCTGATTTTTTTTTCCGAATCTACTTAATTCTTTTTTTTCCTGTCAGTTTTTTTTCTCCTTATTCCCTCCACTCCTTCTCCCCACCTTCCTTCCCCCTCTTTCCGTCCCCTCCTCCTCCCCACTTTCCTTTCCCTCCTCCTCCCCACCTCCATCCTTCCCCTCCTCTTCCCACCTCCTTCCTTCCCCGCCTCTTCCCCTCCTCTTCCCCACCTCCTTCCTTCCCCACCTCTTTCCCACCTCCTTCCTTCCCCTCCTCTTCCCCACCTCCTTCCTTCCCCGCCTCTTCCCCACCTCCTTCCTTCCCCGCCTCTTCCCCACCTCCTTCCTTCCCCGCCTCTTCCCCACCTCCTTCCTTCCCCGCCTCTTCCCCACCTCTTTCCTTCCCCGCCTCTTCCCCACCTCCTCATCCCCGCCTCTTCCCCACCTCTATCCTTCCCCGCCTCTTCCCCACCTCCTTCCTTCCCCGCCTCTTCCCCACCTACCTTCCTCCCCGCCTCTTCCCACCTCCTTCCTTCCCGCCTCTTCCCCACCTCTTCCTTCCCCGCCTCTTCCCCACCTCCTTTCCTTCCCCGCCTCTTCCCACCTCCTTCCTTCCCCTCCTCCCTCCCACACCTCCTTCCTTCCCTCCTCTTCCCCCACCTCCTTCCTTCCCGCCTATTCCCCACCTCTTTCCTTCCCCGCCTCTTCCCCACCTCTTTCCTTCCCCTCCTCCTCCCCACCTCTTTCCTTCCCCTCCTCCTCCCCACCTCCTTCCTTTCCCTCCTCTTCCCACATCCTTCCTTTCCCTCCTCCTCCCCACCTCCTTCCTTCCCCTCCTCTTCCCCACCTCCTTCCTTCCCCTCCTCCTCCCCACCTCCTTCCTTCCCCGCCTTTTCCCCACCTCTTTCCTTCCCCTCCTCTTCCCACATCCTCATCCCTTACGTCACCCGCGACCTTTCATCACGCCTGTCAAGTCACCATCACTATCAAATCACGACAAATATAAATAAGATTTCTGAGCAATCGACTCCATTGGGAAATTTCTCTTTTGCCTTCTTTTTTTTTTTTTTCTTAATCCAAAAGTTCCTAATCGGATTACAATTATATGGTAATAAAAACAATCAACTAGCATATTACTCAGCAGAGCATATACTTTTATATTAAAGTTACAGGGAGTTTCTCGATTAATTCAAGTTGCCGACTAAGGCAGTAGGGAAGAGTGGAATATTTTATCTAGAAAATCGCATCGTATTAAGAACAGTATATTTTATTCATTAATAATGTTATCATTACCAACTTTTATAAATAATATCATTAAAACATATTCATTATTTAGAACGTTATCACTACCCTTATCATAAATTAGTATTGTGAATTAACAAAATTATAGTTTATTTCTATCACAATATCATTATCGTACTTAACTGTATCAATATGCTATTCTATATTCGTATGACTTACAAGAAGTAAATCAAAAATATAGTATCAGCAGCTCAGTGCGCTATATTTATTTTCATATAAAATCATCAAGAAGACCAGCTATTCACTTTTGTTAGCGGCATTTAAATTCCAATCTCGATGAATCTTTAATGTCAAATCCGAAGTCGATCCAGGCGCAATATCTTAACCAACAATCGTTAGTTACATGTTCTCGTTCGTAACTGAATACAAAAATACGAACTCAGGACTGAAACACATAGAATATAAATGAATAAATAAATAAATAAATAAACAAACAAACAAACACACACACACACACACACACACACACACACACACACACACACACACACACACACACACACACACACACACACACACACACGCACGCACGCACATACACGCACACACACCCACACATACACACATATCCACATAAACACACACAATTATAGATGCTGTAAGCCTTTTCTTTCTATAAATACGCTACCCACTCTCTCATCCTTTTACTTATACTTCCTCCTGTCTCGCAATCTCTAAGTCCAAACGAGTACAAAAAGAAAGGAGAGAGAGAGAGAGAGAGAAGAAAGAGAGAGAGAGCGAGAAGCGAGAGAGGGGAGTGAGAGGAGAGAAAGAAGAGAGAAAGAGAGAGAATGAGAGAGAAAAAAAATAATATTGTAGATATGCCTGTTCGCCTTGCATCTCCCAAGACCGTAAAGGTTATAAATGAAGGTGAAGGCTGGATGGGAAAGGGGGGGAGGGGAGGTCATGGTCATCCCACCCTCAAGGAGTGCTTAGCCACAATCAGTTAAGACATAAATTTATAACGTAAACGCCCTATCTCGCTCACTGTAAGCAAATTACCCACACCTCAACGATGAATCTCCTGAACGTTGTAACTTGATAACGTTATTCTAGGGAAGCTGTTTAATCCTCCATCGCCATTTTTAAAAATTCACCTTCGCTTTTCTTCTCGGTTGAATTTCCATCGGTGTATGTAACATCTCATCTTCACCCTTCAAGACATCTCCAAGGCCAGCGGGCGTTGTTAAGACTATTCCACGCTTCGCTAAGTGTGTGAAGTGTGCCCCGGAAATCTTTTTTTTTTTTTAAATTTCTCTTCACCTCTGTTTTTCTCTCTCTTTTTAGCTATCATTCTTTGTTTATCTCACACTTTCTGACCATTCCTCTTTTTTTTCTCTCTCTCTTTCTCTCTCGCATTCTCACTTTCTCGCGTTCTCTCTCATTCTCTCTCTTTTCCTTTTCCTCTCTTCACTTTTGAGGGAGGTTATGTGCACAATCATTAGAAACAATATTTACATAGCTGATAACACGCCCACTCTCAAAGGAAACGGATGAGCAGCTCAAGAACAAAGAGAACGGAATAAAAGAGGTAAAAAAAGAGAAACAAGAAAGAAAGAAGAAGAAGAAGAAAAGGAAGAAGTCCCTCATTCGAAACAATTAGGCCTCGCCACCTCACGTCCTCGCCATTGAATAATTCCCTTCCCTTCAGGATGCGTAGGACGTCGGGGAGGCGTGGAGGAGGGAAGCCTCCATGGGTCTTCCAAGCCCCTCTGTGGGTTCCTGTCGGCCTCCTCGAATTTCGTACATCGGGTAATGATAATCATAATACGGGTATCGAGATAAAGCAATCATATAATCACGCAATGGTTTAGTTGACAAACAAGTGAAATAAATCCCTAACCAAAATAAAATGAGGTCGTTCACCTTTTCCATATACTGCAAGAGAGATATTACGCCTGATTATGAACCAAGGTAGCGAGATAAAGTAAACAAACCTCAATCAAATAACCAGAGTAAAATCAGCTCGTGTATCCTCCCCCATTTAAGGCAAGAAAGATGCCACAATAATACCCATGAATATATTCCCCAGCAAAGTCACTTAGCGGGCCACCACAGCCATGTTCGGCGCAAGGGGGCGCGCCTTCAGGCCAGAAACCCATTAGACATTCGGGATGGGTAGCCGACCACTTAGACTTTTAATACTGCAATTTAGACGGCGCTTGCGTTAGTGGCGTTATTGTGGCAAGTGGGAAGTGCAAATATATACGAATAAATTAATCTCGTTGAATTATGCGTTTCGTCCCTGCCGGCGTCGTGGGCGGGGTGGGTGGCAGCCCATGTCTACGGCCTCAACAAAAGAGCGTAGCGGGTTGCAAAAGGCGGCTTGAACAAAACGCTGGTAATAAATGAGCCATAAACTATTCGCCTAAATCTTCTCCAGCCCGCGCGACCACCCCCACAACCGGTTGCCTTTTTCGGATCTCCAGAGTAAAGAAACTCGAAATTTACCTATTTCACCTTTATCAGTGATCATATTCATTGAAAAAAGTGTCTTTACAACTGGTCTGCAATAACCTAGTTCTGAAAATGAAATTAAAAAAGCAAACATGAAAAATCTATCAATGAATATATAATGTGGTTTCCTGACATACAGTACATCACGTAAACCGCATCTTCGCTTCATCCAGCACGAACATCCGGCCGGTTGTATGCGCAGGAAACCAACGGCGTGTAAACACCTGTCGATTAAGCAAACAACTGGCCTGTGGGGACCAGCAGTTCAACGATCTTTAACAAGCCAAGACCTGTGACCTTCTACGCGGCGTTCACCTCCCCACCCCTTCCCCTTCCTTTCTCTCTCTCTCTCTCTCTCTCTCTCTCTCTCTCTCTCTCTCTCTCTCTCTCTCTCTCTCTCTCTCTCTCTCTCTCTCTCTCTCTCTCTCTCTCTCTCTCTCTCTCTCTCTCTCTCTCTCTCTCTCTCTCTCTCTCTCAATCTCCCTTCTCTCTCTCTCTCTCTCTCTCTCTCTCTCTCTCTCTCTCTCTCTCTCTCTCTCTCTCTCTCTCTCTCTCTCTCTCTCTCTCTCTCTCTCTCTCTCTCTCTCTCTCTCTCTCTCTCTCTCTCTCTCTCTCCTCTCTCTCCCTCTCTCTCCTCACACACACACGTCTGTTGGTCTTTCCGCACTGATGACCTTGACGACTAAGATTCCTGTTTGTGCTGACATCAAAAGGCCGTATGATTCGTGGCCTAAAACAAAATTCAGAGGCCGGCGGATATGACTGACACTATTCTCAGTGCGGACACGGACGCGGGTTTAGATTGCTATTCCACACAGGATAAAAAAAAGATAAAAAAAAATCCATTTATTCACAGAAAAAGGCAGAAAAACCCAGAGAGAGCGAGAGGCAGAAAGGGGAAAAAGGAAGAAACGTATTGTGAAGCGTAGAACAGGCGGGAGGGAGGACATGAAAATACCTCTTTTGCAGCTGGGATAGAGGAAGGGGTTTTCCGGTAAGTTTTGTCCTCGCCATGTCTGAGTGTAAATCTTCCGGCCATCCCGTAAATCTTACTATTTTCTCATTTATATCTCTTTTGGGTCGTTCCTCTCACCCAACTTTACTTAGGCGTGGCATCTGGGAACAGGGTTAAGGCTAAGGTCTTTCAAAAATACAAGGTCTTCGAATTTGTTTGATCTTCCCGGTTTTTATGCTGCGCTATGAATGTCTGTTTGAATGCACATGTGACTGTTTGTGCGTGCGATATGAAGTGTGCGTGATAAAATACGTTTTCAAAGATGTATTTTTAAAGTGCTGTGATGCTGAATAAATATCATTTATTGAGGCATACTCTTATAATTCTGCAGCATCGTTAACATTCCCGCCTGCCTATAGAAGCTATGCTGAATACACTAGTCCATCACAGTCACACTCATAGGCAATCTTCATTTATACATTTTGATCAGATTATCGTCCACACACAGCTGCAACACCAACGCCATTCTCAGCAAATTTAAAAGCTTCACCAACATTTGCGATTTCCCACTTATCCCCAACACTGTCACAACAACAACACTTTGCTAAGCCAACAACACCTACAACCCCCCATTTCCCCCTCTCCAGCTTGTGTATGTGACAGCCTGAGCAAGGATCTCCGCCAGATTTTCCCTTCTCAAAAGACATCGACCTAAACTATCGAGATTAATAGGTCCCGCGGGGGTTGGGATTTCGCGTGTCGCCGCAATTTGTCCTTCGCGTGAACGGCCGCGATGGCCAAGGGGCGCCGCTTGCCACAGGGCCTCCCTTGATGCAGAAAAGACGGGGAAGCTTGTGCAAAGCTCTCCCTCTCCCTCTCCCTCTCTCACTCTCTCTCTCTCTCTCTCTCTCTCTCTCTCTCTCTCTCTCTCTCTCTCTCTCTCTCTCTCTCTCTCTCTCTCTCTCTCTCTCTCTCTCTCTCTCTCTCTCTCTCTCTCTCTCTCTCTCTCTCTCTCTCTCTCTCTCTCTCTCTCTCTCTCTCTCTCTCTCATATTTTTGCCCCTTTTGTAATATCAGATGTTCTTTTTCTCTCTCCGCACATCTGGTTTTCTTTTTCCTCTCTTTTTTGCTTTAACTATCTGTGTGTGTGTGTGTGCGTGTGTGTGTGTG
>NC_061842.1:12094848-12099848 GCF_019202785.1 Penaeus chinensis
TTTCTTTCTTTTCTTCTTCTTCGTCTTCTTCCCACCAAACTTTTCCTCCTTTTTTCCTCTGACTTTTCTGCATTCTGCTTCTAAATCCACGGCCTTTAAAAACGTTTCTCTCTGTTTTCTTTGTGTTAATTATGTCATTTCATTCATCTTTCTTTGTCGGATTTCTATTTTTCTCTCAGTTTCCATTTTTTTTTTTTTTTCGTGTCTTTATTTAGCCTCTCTTTTAGTTATCAGGTTACTGGCCTACTGGTTCTTCTTGCCTCCAATTTCTTCATTACATATGTTAATTCTCTCTCTTTCTTTCTTTGTTTCTCTGTTTCTTTCTTTCAATCACTCACTCACTCACTCACTCTCTCTCTCTCTCTTTCTTTTCTCTTTCTTTCTCTCTCTCTCTCTCTCTCTCTCTCTCTCTCTCTCTCTCTCTCTCTCTCTCTCTCTCTCTCTCTCTCTCTCTCTCTCTCCCTCTCTCTCTCTTTCTTTCTTTTTTCTTTCTTTCTTGCAATCAATCTTTCTCTCTCTCTCTCTCTCTCTCTCTCTCTCTCTCTCTCTCTCTCTCTCTCTCTCTCTCTCTCTCTCTCTCTCTCTCTCTCTCTCTCTCTCTGTCTCTCTCTCTCTCTCACTCTCTCTCTCATTAATCTCCCTCAGCACTTCACCGTCATCCAGCTCCTTCTGCTATCTTCACACCCACTTCTCTCCTCCTTTTATCACTCGCTTCACCTCCTTCTCCCCTCGCCACCTGTGCCTCTCTCCATCTACCCCTTAATCCCCTTTCCCCTCCCCAGGCTTCCCCTCGTCTTTCCCCTTTGGCTAAGGAGTAAACTATTCCTGGCGAGACGCCTGCCCCATTTTGCGGGTTGAGGCTGATGACTTCAAGGGAGAGATGGGGGGGGGGGGATGGGGGGATGTTGGGAGGGTGGGGAGAGGGAAGGGGGTGAGGGTAGGGAGGGGGTGAAATGAGTGGGTGTGGGGTGGGGTGGGGTGGGGGGAGGGTGAGGGTTAGAAGGGAAAAAGAGGTGAGGGTGGAGATGGGGAGGATGAAGGTGAAGAATATGTGAATTATAAAAATGGAGGGAGAGGGGGGGGGGGGGAGAAACAGAGAGAGAGAGAGAGAGAGAGAGAGAGAGAGAGAGAGAGAGAGAGAGAGAGAGAGAGAGAGAGAGAGAGAGAGAGAGAGAGAGAGAGAGAGACAGAGAGAGAGAGAGAGAGAGAGAGAGAGAGAGAGAGAGAGAGAGAGAGAGAGAAAGAGAGAGAGAGAGAGAGAGAATGGATATAAGTAATGAAGAAACTGAAGACAAGAAGAAGACGGAGAAGAGGAAGAAGAATTAAAACATCAATAAGAATTGTCTTGTTCATCATGCCATCTTTATAAATCGCGAATGAGAAGAGCTGCCGTATCGACTATGTCTTAGCATAACGATTACTCAACAGACTTTTCTTTTAGTTACCTTACACAGAAATAAATTCGTCTATCTATTTATTCTAAATCTATCGATCTATCTACATATATACACATAAAGATGCATGCATTCATATATACATACATGCAACGTACATACATGGATACATACATACATATATACACGTGCATACATACATAAATACACATATACATACAGAAGGAGAGGGAGAGAGAGAGAGAGAGAGAGAGAGAGAGAGAGAGAGAGAGAGAGAGAGAGAGAGAGAGAGAGAGAGAGAGAGAGAGAGAGAGACAGAGAGATACAGAGAGAGACAGAGAGAGACAGAGAGAGACAGAGAGAAACAGAAAGACAGAGAGACAGAGAGACAGAGAGAGAGACAGAGAGACAGAGAGTTAAACAAAGAAAAAGAAAAAAAGACGAAGAAGTAAACAACAAATCAACAAACAGAGGCGAAATAAATAAACAAAGAAATACAAAAACGGCAATCTAAACTCAGCGATAATCTTTAGCATATCAGGACATCCTAAACAATGGAAAAATCCAGAAGATAAACAGACGGGAGTGCGTTGACAAATCGCAAGCATCTGCGTGTGTGAAATGGGAGATGAATTTATTGCAAGACGGGTGATAGCATGCAATATATAAACAGAGAGATACGGGGGAAAATTCGATATGATAAGGAAATTTCAAAAGAGAGAAAATTTGTAACACAAAGTTTAGGATAAATATAACCAAACAACCAAACACAAACACGTACACAAACACAACACACACACACACACACAACACACACACACACACACACACACAACACACACACACACACACACACACACACACACACACACACACACACACACACACACACACCATAAAGTAAACGAACTTTGTCTCTTCCTTTTTTGCGAAGATGAGGTCATGGTACACTTTCCGAGGGAGCAAGTTAGCGAAGTGTGAGGCAGTGAAGTCGGGTGATATATGGGCGTGGCAGGGATAAGGATGAGAGTACTGGCAGGGGCTACGGGACAAGATCCTGACGGATATCCTGGAACAATCGCCAGTGGTCATCCTGGAGGAGGAGGAGGAAAAAATAGAAGCGGAAGAGGAAGAGGGAGAAGAGGAAAAGGGAGAGGAGGAGTATTAGGAGGAGGAGGAGGAGGACGAGTTGTTAATGATGATGATGATGGTGATGATGATGATGATGATGATGATGATGATGATGATGATGATGATGATGATGATGATGATGATGATGATGATGATGATGATGATGATGATGATGATGATGATGATGATGATGATGATGATGATGATGATGATGACGAGGAGGAGGAGGAAAGGGAAAAAGGGGTGTGAAGAATGAGTAGGAGAAGATCAGGCGGGGGAAGAGAAGGAGTAAGAAGAGAGGTAGACAGTAAAATCCCACATAGCCGGAGCGACGAAATACACGGTGAAGCAACGTAGGATAATCCCAGACAAGGAAGAGTACAAAACGCTGATACAAAATTCGGCGAGACTCGTCCACGATGCCAGAATGAGGTGAGAAGTTTAAGGAGAACTTCTGCCATTGGGAGTGGGGGTGTGGGGGAAGTTGTTTCGACGCCTCACACGAGCGTACGTAAAGTTAGCTACATATAATGACACTGTGGCCCCTCATTTTCGAACTTAAATAGTGACCTAAAAGTAAGCACCTGCAGGAACACCACAAAACTTCTGCGTGGTACGGTGGCGCTTGAAAATCATACTTATAATTAAGGTGTCTCGCCACGGTACCTTCCGCGCTTTAATTTCTTCGTACAAAGAGGCGACATTAGGCTAACTCCCTTGTTCTTCACCACTGTAGTTGTCGAAGTCAAGATTGGCAGCGCATAGAGAGACTCTTCAGATGATTAGCTAATCCTAACACTGAACTTATCAAAACTTTTTACATGCCTCCGTGCGCCACAGCTTACGCAAGTCTGCCTCCTCTCCGAAATGCCTTCTCATCACGACAAGTTCTCGAGGGAACAACACGCATTCAACTGCGAACTCCGAGGCGGGCGCAGGAGGGAGGCAGGAGAGCTCGTGAAGGTGAGGTCGCGGAGGTCCTCGCTCCCGCAAAGCCGCGTCGTCGCCTTGGGCAATTACTGCTGTTAACCTCGAGGCCTTTTCATAAAGAGGCACAACCTGCGTGCAAGAAGGAGGGCGGCGGCGGCAGATGTAGCTCTCGCCTTACGACTCGGGACTAACTGCAGTGTAAGTGTGGATGATTTGTAATTCTATATGTATATATGTGTATGTGTGTGTGTATGTGTGTGTGTGTGTGTGTGTGTGTGTGTGTGTGTGTGTGTGTGTGTGTGTGTGTGTGTGTGTGTGTGTACGTGCGTGCGTGCGTGCGTATTTGCGTGTGTGTTTGTGTGTTAGAGAGAAAGAGGGAGAAAGAGACAGACTGACAGACACAGAAGGAGGTGCTAGCTGGAGCAAGAGCCCCCCCCCCCCCCTCCACAACCCCTGGTCCGTCTCGAGCCATGTCTGAGCGAGCGTGTCTGCGTTAGCTAATTAGCCAGGCCGGTTCAAGCCTTTACCATTAGAATATCGTGACCATCTTGTAAAGCTGATGGAGTGATGGCTGAGCCTCTCCCACGTCCCTCCTTCCCTACGCCCACCCCACGCCCCCCCCCCCCCTACGCCCTCCCTCCCCACGCACTCCCTACGCCCCCCCCCCCCCCCCCCCCACCTGATCATGAATGGTGGCGGGTGGCGTGCTGCTGCCTGGGGTGTGCGAGGGTAGGGGGTGAGCTGCCAACAAAGAAACACGTGATTGTGCAACATATCTTGAGAGTACACGTGTTTATCTATCAGCAGGTTTGCAATTTGATGTGCAACATTCAAAGCGGTGGGTCGTGAGAGAACAGGTTGTTGGGTTGATAATGCATTCTCTGATATAGATTTATATTCAGCAACTGAAGATACCGGAATATATAGCATCATGCGCGGACACACACACACACACACACACACACACACACACACACACACACACACACACACACACACACACACACACACACACACACACACACACACACAAACAAAAAGAAAAACAAAAAAAAACATGTCTTTTTATTTAAAAAAGCAAGAAAACAGCAAGACAGTACATCCAAAATGTCCCAAAACAGCGAGAAACAAGTACTAAAAGAAAATAAATGACTTCCCAAAAATCCAAGGAGAGAAAAAAGACTAAAAAAAAAGGAAAAAAAGAAAGAGAAAAAATAGGAACCAATCCACGATGGGTAGAAACGATACGAAGGGAAGTCTTCTCTACCCGACTCTTCTCCTGATCGTCTCGAGAGTTAGTGGAAGACTTTGGCCCCAGCCTCTCCTCTCCTCTCCTCTCCTCTCCTCTCCACTCCTCTCCCCTTCTTTCCTCTCCTTTCCACTCTCCTCTCTTCTCCTCTCTTCTTTCCTTTCCTCTTCTTTCCACTCTCTTCTCTTCTCCTTTCCATTCTCCTCTCCTCTCCTCTCTTCTTTCCTTTCCTCTCATTTCCACTCTCCTCTCCTCTCCTCTCCTCTTCTTTTCTTTCCTCTCCTTTCAACTCTCCT
>NC_061842.1:12117348-12119848 GCF_019202785.1 Penaeus chinensis
TAAAAATAATAATAATAATAATAATAATAATAATAATAATAATAATAATAATAATAATAATAATAATAATAATAATAATAATAATAATAATAATAATAATAATAATAATAATAATAATAATAACAATAATAATAATAATGCTGATAATAAAACAACAACTATAATAATAATAACGAAAAATAGCAATAGATAACAGAGATAAGCACACGAACATAAAAATATACATACTATATAAATTGCTACGTCCATTAAATATAATTGAATGAAAAAAGAATGCCAGTTAATTCTGGCCATTGTTAGAGTGACTTCTTTGCGACAAACTGCTATAGAAGTTGTCTTTGGAACTTGACTCGAAGTTTTAACATCTTTACGAATTAAGTTCAAGTACAAATGCCCATGGGATTTGTCAAAAAAAAAAAAAAAAAAAAAAAAACTAGTGCTCGATAAAATCTACAAAGACGTGTGTCATATTTTCATAGCAGAAAAGAAGACGAAGGAGGAGGATAAGGAGAAGGAGAAAGAAAATGAAAGGGAGAAGAAGAATAGGAGGAGGAATAAGAAGAAGACGAAGATGAAGATTAAGATGAATATGAAGAAGAAGAAGAAACAAGGAAGAGGGGGAGGGGAGAAGAAGAAGAAATATGAGGAGGGGAAGGAGAAAAAAAAAAAAAATAATTAAGATATTTACTGCCCCATGCAGAGAAGTATGTGGCCTTCAGTCGAGCTTAGTGTTCCTCTAAGGGTGCATTATCCATCCATATATTTATCCATCTACCTACCTACCAATCTGTTTTTTTGTTTTTTTTAAGTCTTTCTGCCTTAGCCATCTCTTCGCCCCCCTCCCCTCCCTCTCCCTCTCCCTCTCTCTTTCCCATTCTCTAACTCGTATCCGTATCCGGCCAAATGCCATTCCACTTCGACAGCCACGGTGGGATCAAAGCCCAAGTCAATAGGAGTGCATGATGTTCCAGACACGGCTTCTTTGCATCTGCCCCGAACAGCTGTGTCCCGAGATGACTCATGCGCCCTTGCCTGGCTACTCCACGTTTGCATGCGCTCACAGACACTCACAGACACTCGCTCAGCCATCGGGAACCTGTCACGGACATTGTAGACCTTACCCCCCCCCCCCCCCTCCGGTCCCTCAACCTCTCGTCCCCAGCCCCTCTGCCTCACACCCGCCGACATAAGTACCAAGAGGCAATCGTTCCCCCACCACGCCAAAAGGCAGGTTCCACCTCGGTAAAGAGAGCATGTCTGTCCAGTTCCCGCCGCCCTTGCATGACCGGGAACGGCGGTGTGTACAGCACGAACCTCTATGAAAAGAGGACCCGGCAGAAAATTGCATTGCAGATGAACGGCATGATTTCATTGGCAACAGCTTACATAATCATACCTCGATAAGCGATCTTTTACAAGGGCGTCGCTTCGATTCCTATGCCTTTCTTACACAAATGCTCCATCAGAGTGAACATGTTGGGCCCAGCATCCCTAAGCCTTTCTCCAGGCCCTCTGGGAAGGCTACTTCTTGAGGGAAATACCCAAATCCTCTCTACCTTTCCTCAATCTTAAATAAATAAACTCTCATTCTTAATACAGATATATATAAATATTTTACGAAAACTATTCCACGGCCATGTCCTAAACAATCCCCAACATTAATCAAAACCAATCACCAAAGCCTAGATAACCCTTCGAATTAGAGGATTAACAGAGATATCCACGCGCACGTACTGTACAGCATACCCGTAATATCCCCATACCACGCCCGTAGAAGTATCCAGCTCCCGGCACTCGCTCTCGGCCTCCGGAGTGGACCAGCCAGTGAGAGGAAGGAGAAATAGTCGTGGCTTTTAATATGCAGAAGCCCCGACTCACGGAGATGCTGTAAATCCCGCGCAGGAATAATTTCTCTTGCGTCAACGATGCTTGGGGAGCGTTTTGGGCCGCAGCAATTGGCTCTGTTGTGGTTCTCGCTGCTGCGTTGTCTTTGGCTGGTCAGGCGCTGATCGATCATCATGCATATATATAGATATATAGAGAGACAGACAGATATAGATAGATAGGTAAGAACGATTACGTGCGCGCACACACACACACACACACACACACACACACACACACACACACACACACACACACACACACACACACAATAGAGATAGACAGGTAGATGTAGATAGATAGATAAATAAGCGGATGGACAAACAGACAGACAAAAATAGACAGTTTAATATAAAGAGAGGCAGACAGATATACACAGATATCCATATACACAAAGACTCAAAAACAGACAAAGGACAAAGGCTAACCTAACCCATTCGAGGAAACACGAGCCTGCTGCCGGGGTTTCGTCGACAAAAATATTATCAACAAAAGCACGTGCGAAACATTTGCTTGACAGGATGGCGTAAGTAATAGTCGGACGAAAGGTTAGACTCATTTTCGTAGCTGTAATGTTTGAATTGTCTAGCGAGGTCAGCACAAGGCTTGGAAGCTT
>NC_061842.1:12127348-12137348 GCF_019202785.1 Penaeus chinensis
AAAGGAGCTCTGTCAAATGCTACAGACAATTCAATTTAATCTCTCTCTCTCTCTCTCTCTCTCTCTCTCTCTCTCTCTCTCTCTCTATATATATATATATATATATATATATATATATATATATACATATATCAATAAATCAATCAATCAATCTACCTATCTATCCATCCATCAATCTATCCATCTATATCTATCTATCCATCTCTCGATCTCTCTCTCCGCATTCCTCTATCTATCTATTCATCTTCCGAAGCAAACAAACCCTTTACCAAACACCCCGTCAGGTTTACGCTCGTAATAACCTAACTATGTAACCTTCAAAACCCATAACACACAGCAGGTTTGGCAACGCGAGTATCTCCTTTGCTCTGCTTTTCATTTTATTTCTTTTCCATTTTTGTTGTGTTGTTTTTCTTTATCTCCTTGCTTCTCTTCCATTTCCTCCTTCTTCCCTCTTCTTTCGTTTTCTATCTCCATCCTCGACCTCGGTGTTGTTATTCTTCTTCATCTTCCTCTTCTTTTTCTTTGTCGTTTTTCTTTTCCTTATCCTCCTCCTTCTTCACCTTGTTCTCAATCATTTTCCAACCTCCTCCTCTCCCTCTTTAACCTCTCTCCATCCTCCTTTTTCTTCCTGTTCTTCCTACTCGCCCCCCCCCCCCCCCAACACCAGCGGAGGTTCAACGAGGGCATGTGAATGTTGTACAGCCGAGGGCCACAAGGTCGACCTTTCTACGCTGTGGGAGTAACAACCTCACCCTTGTAGCATACTCGTCGGAATGTGTATTTGCGTGTTCAGGTGACAGGGCGCTATCAGAGTGTGTGTGTGTGTGTGTGTGTGTGTGTGTGTTTGTGTGTGTGTGTATGTGTGTGTGTGTGTGTGTGTGTGTGTGTGTGTGTGTGTGTAAGCGTGTGCGCGCGCGTGCATGAGTGTATATCCGCATGAATGACCGAGGCAGGGGAAATCTAGAGAGAATCGCACTGCGTTCGTACGTGTCACAGGAAGCGGGGAGAGGGAGGGGAGGGATGGAGGAGAGGAGCAAGGCGAAATATTCTGCTGTGTGAACAAATATCATGATTTGCATTTACGTAATTCATTCCTCGAAGGCCTAAATTAACTCGCGTTCCATCCTCAGTAGAGAGTGACCTTGCCTCCAGCCGTGACGGCCTGTCTCCCAAGAAAGTTCTGCGGGAAGTCTGAATACACTTAGAGGTCATGTATTTTTTGACGTTTTGTCGATGCATTTTACTCCTCGATACTAATTCCTTATTGTGTTATCTGCTCCAAGATTGATCAACACTATTTTACGAATGTTGGTCAGTATTGCGTTGTTTTATTTATTTCTACATATTTATCATTACGTTTTTTTTATCCTTTCGTATGCTATAACTTTCTGTATAATATCTATGTTTCTTTTTTGTTCATTGGGTTATTTTCTTTTTATATATCCTTCCTTCTATTTTATTTTTATTCTTGCTCCCCTTTACATGCATTTCCTCTTCTACTAAATTTCTATTATCTCCTGTTTTGATAGTTTTCGTTTTACATGCTATTCTCTTTATTCTTTTCTCCTTGTCTATCAACTTCTTCTGTTTTCTTTAACAATTTAAAAACATTTCAACAATTTCCATTTCTCTCTATTTTTCTTCAAATGTGGATATCGCATTTTTTTCCGCAGCTCCAATTACATACACTTCGCTATATGCTATCCGTATCCGTCAAAATATGGTTCACATATTTCTTTATCACAAAAAAACAACAACATATATATGAAAAAAATAACAGACTTCCATTTTCTCTCTTCTGCTTTTTTTTACTGGAGTTTCCCCTCTACCTAACATAACAACAGTACGTGTCAGCTTGGAAGGGGAAGGACAGCCACTTCCCAAATAAAACAGACACTTTTTAGGCATGGAAATTGTATCAAAACTATGGTGCTTAAAACACACTAACGAACAATTACGAAGATGATAAAAACGCAGTAGGATTTGCATCATATACTTGTCTATAAAACAAAGCAAACAATCAAACAAACGTACACACAGATTTATGTGTATATATATATATATATATATATATAATCACACACACACACACACACACACACACACACACACACACACACACACATATATATATATTGTTATTATTATGCTTTAGCTTTATATAAAACAGTCTCTCTGTATCCTTCCTCCCTCTCTCTCTCTCCCTCTCTCTCTCTCTCCCTCCCCCTCTCTCTCTCTCTCTCTCTCTCTCTCTCTCTCTCTCTCTCTCTCTCTCTCTCTCTCTCTCTCTCTCTCTCTATTCCTCTCTCTCTCTCTCTCTCTCTCTCTCTCTCTCTCTCTCTCTCACTCACTCACTCACTCACTCACTCACTCTCTCTCTCTCTCTCTCTCTCTCTCTCTCTCTCTCTCTCTCTCTCTCCCTCCCTCTCTTCCTTCATTTCCTTTTATTCCGTGCTTACCTTCCCCTTTTGTTCTGATGATACTCTGTTCAAATTACATTTTTTTCATTCAGCTCTTCCATGGCTTTCATTTCATCACTTATCGTACTTAGATATGGCATTTTCATCCTTTTCTTGCCCTCAACCCTTCATTTTCTTCTTCTTCTTCTTCTATTTCTTCTTCTCCTCTATCTCAACTTTTTTTTTCGCAGTGTCGATGAAAGAGCTCTGGGAGAATTTTGATCTGACGCCAAAATTTTTGAGTTCATTAGCGTGAAAGTACCGATGAGGAACTTAAATATTTACATTTACATTATTAGCCTAGAGACTAATTTACTGCCTATGATGGCAAACTTCTTTCAAGTAGAGGGATTTCAAGGCGTCTTCTTCACCATGGCAATGTAAATATACTAAAACGTGTGTGTAGTTAACGACGATTTTTTTTTTCTTGGGGGGTCGGGGGGAAGGGGCTTTCATATAAGTAAATTTCCTATTATTAAAATTTCTCCTAAGCCTTGTCCTTACGTCATGCCGTTTTAATTGTAGTATGTTTATGTTTATCTTGAATCTATTTTGCATATCCTAAATCTTATGGTTCTTGATCGTCTGTATAAAATATTCCAAAGATGATGCTTCATATATCATTTTTATCACTTTGCCTTTTTTTAATTACATACCTGACACTCTCCGTCCAGTCACTCCCACTAATCCTTCGGCTTATCTCAAACCCCAGACACCCCCACACCCCTTACACCTGTTTGACGGACAGGTGTAAGGGGCAGTGCCTCTCACTTCTCTCCTTACACCTGTCTCCTCTCCCTATCCACGTCCCTGAACCTAATCCCTCCCCCCCCCCCCCTTTGCTTACTCCCCTTTACTCATATCACTTTTCTCCCTCCTCTTCATCCCCCTACCCGCCGTTCGTCTCATTTACTCACTCTTCCTTACACCTGCCGTGAAAATACCCTCCCCTCTCCCCTCCCTTTCCCCGTACCCACGAATCTCCATTACCCCCCCCCCCCCTCCTCCTCCTTCCTCCCCACCCTCCCTAAAAAAAAAATCCCTATCTTGAGTAAACTTGGACTTTTCATTTTTTTTTTATTTTTCGTCTTCATCTTGCTGCCCGCCCCTTGAAGCCCGCCCCCATTAGCTAATGAGGCGGCTCAGAACGGCTCCATCTGTCACGACCAAACAAGTAGTTAGGTGTTTATAAAAGGGCCGGCGGTGGTTGTTCGGCAGTTTATGCGGGTCAATACAGATGGGGATTTCACGGTAATTACGCTTTGTTTGCGGGTAATCTTTGATTGGTGGGGGAAAACTTTCTATTGGATTAGGGTCATTACGGGGCTGAGCTGGCCGGGGCCGTCGGATGTGAGGTCGCGGAGGGGGAGGGAGGTCGTGGCTCGATAAGGGAGGGGGAGGGGAAGGGGAGGGGAAGGGAGGGGAGGGGAGGGGAGTGGAGGGGAGGGGAGGGGAGGGGAGGGGAGGGGAGGGGAGGACAGGGGAGGAGAGGGAGAAGGAGAGGGATAGAGAGACGGAGAGGGAGAAGGAGAGAGAGAGAGGGAGGAGGGAGGGAGGGAAGACTAGAAGGAGAGGGAGGGAGGGAGGGAAAGGGATAGAGAGGGGACGTAGGGAGGGAGGGAGGGAGGGAAGGAGGGAGAGAGGGAGGGAGGGAGGGAGGGAGATGGAGAGGGTGAGGAAGAAGAAAAGAGAGAAAGAGGTAGGGATGGAAGAATGGAGAGGGTAAAAAGGAATAAAAGGAAGACGAATAGAAAAAAAGAGGAAGTGAGAGAGAGAGAGAGAAAGAGAGATAGAGAGAGAGAGAGAGAGAGAGAGAGAGAGAGAGAGAGAGAGAGAGAGAGAGAGAGAGAGAGAGAGAGAGAGAGAGAGAGAGAGAGAGAGGGGATAGGATAGACAAGGAGGGAAGGAGAAAGACAAGATCCAGATTAATGAAGACGAGGGTGATAACTATCAAACCTGAAGCTCAGCTGTTAAACACTTAAAAAAAAAGAGAGATCTTAAGCAGACAGTGTCAACCATCGTTCTCAATTATTTCTTGCAATTAACGTTGACAAATGACACGCGAAATAGCTCGCACAGATTCATCACAAGAGCAAGGAGCGTGAACATACTTCACAGCGAAACTTGCCTTGAGGGAAGGGGGAGGGGGGAAGGAGAGGGGGGGGGGGCGGTGTTCCCTGTCAAGTCAGCGGCATGGAAGTGAACAGCTGATACCATCTTGACGCGGGCATTGTATTCAGGGCAGTTGGATTGATTCGGCTAAAGGCTTCCCCCTTTCCCCCTTCATTATTACTATTTCCATGCAGTGGAGTCACGTGAAACGGGATGCTAATAAAATAAAAAGAAAAAAATACAAAAATGTGTGTGTGTGTGTGTGTGTGTGTGTGTGTGTGTGTGTGTGTGTGTGTGTGTGTGTGTGTGTGTGTGTGTGTGTGTGTGTGTGTGAGCGTGTGTGTGTGTGTGTGTGCGTGTGTGTGTGTATGTGTGTGAGTTTCTTTTATTGCGTGTGTGTGTGAGACTATGTGTGCACGTAACTGTGCATGTATCCAGACATCATCTTTACCAGAAACATGTATCCTGAAGCTATGCGCCAGGTTTTATCTTCAACACTGCACAATACACGTGTCCGGTGCCACCCCGATTTCTACAGATCCTGAGCAAGTAGATGACGCGCACGAACAACAGATTACTTCAGAAACCTTAAATGGCTGTGCTTAAAATGGCTGCCCACCTACACCTCTTACCTCTTATACCCCCCCCCCCCTCTCTCTCTCTCTCTCTCTCTCTCTCTCTCTCTCTCTCTCTCTCTCTCTCTCTCTCTCTCTTTCTCTCACTCTCTCTCTCTCTCTCTCTCTCTCTCTCTCTCTCTCTCTCTCTCTCTCTCTCTCTCTCTCTCTCTCTCTCACTCCTTCTCTCTCTCTCTCTCTCTCTCTCTCTCTCTCTCTCTCTCTCTCTCTCTCTCTCTCTTTCTCTCTCTCTCTCTCTCTCTCTCTCTCTCACTCCTTCTCTCTCTCTCTCTCTCTCCTCTCTCTCTCTCTCTCTTTCTCTCTCTCTCTCTCTCTCTCTCTCTCTCTCTTTCTCTCTCTCTCTCTCTCTCTCTCTCCCTCCCTCTCTCTACTTCTCTCTCCCTCCCTCCCACTCTCTCTCTATTTATTTCCCTTCCTTTTAGTTAACCAGCTTCCTTTATATTAGACTTTAAAATTGACTTTGCAATCTTCAACTACATTAATCCCTGGACTGTCGCCCCAGAATCTTATCTTCTCAACGTTGCACCTGCACACGTTTGCAATCATCTCTACTCACCTTGACTCTTTCACCTTAAGTCTTCATTTAATACCCCTAAGTCATTTATCCTCCAGCTATGCATCTTCTACTTTCCTAACTCTTTTTTAACAATCATTCTTCCTTTCACACTGCAAATTTAATATAACCTACGCATCTTGGTTAAATAATTAAAAGTGTAATGATGTCAGTAGCAATTATCATGTTTGTTTTTTTTTTTCTTATTTTGTTGGCTTGATCTGGCTTTAATTATCTGCTTACCACTAAATCTTGTCCCAATATCTTTTTCTTAAAATCATAACCTGAAGTGTCATGTCATTTATCTTACTTCCTTCGAATAATCTATCTTCATTTATCGTTTAATATGATTACCTTTATTATAACGTGCAGTTATTTTTTTCTCATTTCTAAAAGGGAGAGATTATAAATCCTCGCTTCACCCCCCCCCCCCCCCCGCTCACAGATCAAGAGGAGAGTACCCCCCGCGCGCCACTCTTCGAACTATATGACGGGAAATTAACTTCACCGCGGGGGCCTTAACACAACCACTGCCAAAAGTAAACGAAAAACCCCCTCCTCCCCACCACCCCCCTCCCACACTCTTAACACACCGATGCCAAAAGTAAACAACCCCCTCCCGTCCCCCCCCCCCCCTTCCCCACCGTTCCAGAGTGAGAGCGACTGGACACCGCAAGAACCAGAGGCTCCGGGTTGGGGGGCGACCGCAGCGAGAGCTATTACTTTGATGTGGCCACTTTAAATAACTCAATTTTGTCCGCGTGCTTAAGATGTCCCTCAAGCTGAGCTGGTAAGTAACCCCCTCCCCCGGCCATCTTCCTCATCCCCACCCCTGGCCCCCTTCCTCGCCGCCCACCCTGCCTCCTTCGTCAAGAGATTGACCGGGCAAGAAACAATGGAGAGAGACAGGAGTGTTCCTTAAAAGAAACACAAAATAAGGAGGAGCTCTAACCTCATGTCTGTCGGTTACACATAGTTGATGCTACAGTAACATCTGAATATAATCTATCCAATCATAATAATAATAAAAAAAATATATCGGTATTATAGCTGCTGATACTATCGTCATCGACAGCGTAGGCCTCATTCATTCATTCCAAACAAATTACTCGGAGTGATATTCTCAGCACCCACGTCTTTAACCTAGAGACTACAAACACCCTTCGCGTACCCAGCCATCTATCTTAACACTAAAACAAAATATCCTAATGCATATTCCCGCGCCCTTTTTCTTTACCAGAATGCGATCCTTCCAAGCCCCAGCTGTCTCTCCAGAATGGCAGACTTCAAAGGCAAGTCAAAACCACCCTCTTTGGCCGGCGCTGGAGATATTAAAAACAGAAGAGCCAATCGTTTCATCTTCGCGGGTAACTCTTCTGTTTCGGAAAAAGGCGAAATGGCATTCTTCCTTCGCCATTCTCTCACGCCCCCCTCCTCCTCCTTCCAAAAGGGAAAGACTCAAAGCGGCCGCACCTCCTCCTCCTCCGCCCGCTGCCCGCCGAAGAGCCTTCCAGCGCCCTCGATCTCACGCTGGCGCTTACCCCCTCGCCCTCCCTCCTTTGGCACGCCTTCTTCGGGCTGGTCGTCCCGGGAGGAGGTGAAGGATCTCTTGTTCGCCCTTTTATCATCTCCTTGGTGTGGCGGATTTAATATCTATATAGGAAATATAAAAATAGGACCCACACACCAATGTATATCTGTGTGTCAGTGAGCGTGTGTGTGTGTGTGTGTGTGTGTGTGTGTGTGTGTGTGTGTGTGTGTGTGTGTGTGTGTGTGTGTGTGTGTGTGTGTGTGTGTGTGTGTGGAGAAGTGACCTGTACAATATGTATTATATAATATGTTTCTTGGGAGACGTGTGCGTGTGCATGCACGCCAGCTTCCCTCATACAGTACAAGATGCTTACGTATGCAGCGTCCCCTGACCCCACTTCCCTCCATATATTCTGCCGTGCATCACGCGCCACTCACGAGCTCCTGATGACCAGGGTAACGCAATTACATAACCACTCCGATGGTTCAAACACACGGTTAACAAACCCTAAAACATATTTCCCCGGAATATCATAAACAGAGCATCTCGTACGTCACCGACACACGTCGCTGCCAGACATTCTACGGGCTACGCAATCCATCTTGTTAAGAGTCCGTTCTTTAGAAGGTACGTTGGTCTTGCATTAGGCATAAAAAGACATACACAGACAGATGGACGCAGACACAGGCAGCCACATACACAGACAAAAATCAATCGATGAATACAGAAAGATAAATAATCAAGTATATAGCAAGCTAAATAAAAAAAAAAATAAACTGGTACACAGATAAATGTATCGGTAGATTTACAAGTAGACAGAGACAGATAAATATATCGATAGATTTACAAGTAGACAGAGATAGATAAACAAACAGACATACAGACAGATATATAGAAATATCGACTGACTGATATATAGATAGACAGATAGAGAGACAAAATGATGCTGATAGATATATGAATAGAAACAGATATAAAGACAGAAAGGTAGATAAATACACAGATATACAAATATGCAGATAAATAGACAGCCAAACGTACAAATAGCATACAAACAGATAGAATACAAACAGACACACAGACAGCTAAACGCATCCACAACGTCTCCACGGAGGATATTTTTTCCTCCCCAGCCAGAGATACTGCTTGACATCGATGGCGCTCGACCAGCCATCAGCGCCATCCAACGAGAGATCTGAAGTCATTATATCAACCGTAATGGTCACGGTTATTCGAGAAGGAGCCCGTAATGACTCATTAAACGCGAAGGGGGAGGGGGTGGGGGGATTGGGCAAAGGGTGAAGGGCAGGAGGAGGGAGGAGTCAAGGGGGGGGGGGGGGGTGACACCTCCTCGTATTGTCTCTCTCTCTCTCTCTCTCGTGGTCGACGTGTCACTGATTATTGTCATGTGTTTGTGCCTTCTCTATCTTCGCCTATGCTTTCTTACCCTAAATTTCCTCTTGTTTTTGGCGGCTTTCTTTGCTTTCCGTTTTCTTATTTTTGTTAATTTGTGGTCGTTATATGTATGTATGTATGTATATTTATATGCATATATCTATTTATATACTTACACCCACACCCAAACCAACGTACACACACGCGCGCGTTGGTGCGCGCAAATATATATATATATATATATATATATATATATTGTTACACCCTTAGTGTAACGGGGTGAGTATTCAAAGTTTTATTACTCTATGGTTTGTTCGTGTCATTTAAAGCGCCAGTCCCCCGTTTTTTTTGGTTTGTTTTTTTAATAATTTATTAGACATATGAAACGGTCTAACTGCAACATGTCAGAACATTAGAGAATCCTTAAATCAAATAGTCATATACATACAAGATAATAATTATTCATGATTTATAAAATATAGTTAAAAAATCAACAAAAATACTGACAATATAAAAAACAGTGTTTTGAGCTGCCAGCCACTTGCTTGTAAACAACAGAACATGATTTATTTCATTACGAATACTTTACTTAGTTCATCACAAATACCTAATTTAATTATTCATTATTTTGTTCTGAACCACAAATGTGCAAAATAGCCTTGAAGTCAACTTACGGTCTTATTAACTTATTAACATTGTTTCCCTTGTGAAAATGACAGATTCTGGCGTTCTCCAGGATTTGATAATATCACAAATCATTGCATTACAGGGCTTTAATACAAATTACATTGCCATCTCCAAATGACTGCTAAACACGTTGACTTCACCCGCCCGTTAACATCGGCAGGACCTACATTGGCTGGAAATCTAAGACTACTTACCAGGTGTTACACACAAACACACGCACACACACACATATAATCTCTAATATATATATATATATATATATATATATATATATATATATATATATATAATATGTAATATATGTAATATATATGAATATATATACATATATGTAATATATATATATATATATAATATATTACATATATATATATATATATGTAATATATATGTATATATATAAGTAATATATATATATATATATATATATATATATATATATATATATATATATATATATATATATGGGGGGTGCATCTGTATATAGAAAAGTAAGAAACCACGGGCGATGATAAGAGAAGACCCAAGCCCATGACAATACTAAGCCCACTCCGGATCCTCGAAGGAAGATGAGGAAGGAATAGAAGAATAAGAAAAAGAGAAGAATAAAATCAGCGAATACGAA
>NC_061842.1:12144848-12152348 GCF_019202785.1 Penaeus chinensis
TTGAATATCAATAGTATCAAGTTCTCCATCGCGCGTCTCCACAGGCGTCCGTGACCCACACCCAGTCTCCTGTGTGAGTGTGAGGGACGGAGGGGGGGGGGGGTCAATCTGTCTGGCATCGTGACGTATTTCAGTCCCAGACAGGGCGTGGGAGAGGGAAAGGGTTAACTTTCAGGCACAGATCCTCGTTTCAGGGTCCTACAGCTGATTTGTTTTATATTCTGGTTTTACAAGGATAAGGATGCCATTCTCGAGACAGGATTGGCTGATATGAAGTTGCAACTGCAGCGGGAGTGACAGTCTTCCTGAACATTGCAAGTTGTTGGACCTGCAGCAATGAACTTGCAGTTGCTGGATTGTTCCATATTTTTTTTTAGTGCTCCATGGATGCTTGAACATAATTAGTTTGTATTCATATCAATGGCACTTGTGAAAGGGAGCTATTTATTACACTTACATTATCAATATAGTAACAGTAATAACATACGCGAATGATGCGGATGTCCCTTCCACAAATACATCCAAAGCTGAAGTAGCTTGACCTTTTACACCATGAAGAAATAAATTAACTTTTATTGTGATTTCCCGCCTGCAGAGTGAGAGAATGGCGCCTCAACAATACACTGAGCAAATACACAAAACAATGAAACAAAAAGAGAAAGAGAAGTAGGCAGAGATGCCAAGATTAAGAGAGGGAGGGAGGAAGGTGCACGCGAGGGAAAAAAAGAGAGATTTAGAGGCAACGCGAGCGAGATGGAGAGAAAGGGAGATTGTTATACAACACAGAGACACGGAGGGCTGGACATAGAGACTGGTAATACCTGGCGATAAAAATTCCCAGCTTTCTATCTCCGCGGCGGAAACGAAATAACATACGCTGTCTCCTTCGTTCCATACACGACAAACTAACCACGCACAAAAAAAAAAAAGAATAAACAAACAAAGAATATAAATAAAGCTAAAGGAAATGTAAAAAACAAATCGCTCTTGAAAACAAAAACTTAATCAATCCAACCAAGAAATCGCACTTTGTCCAGTTCAATTTCCAAACGTCGCCTTTTGAATATTAATCTCTCTGATGCTTTGGCTTCAGAGCTTCGTTTATTCTACCTCTCTCTCTTTCTCCCCCCTCTCTCTCTCTCTCTCTCTCTCTCTCTCTCTCTCTCTCTCTCTCTCTCTCTCTCTCTCTCTCTCTCTCTCTCTCTCTCTCTCTCTCTCTCTCTCTCTCTCTCTCTCTCTCTCTCTCTCTCTCTCTCGCTCTCTCTCTCTCTCTCTCTCTCTCTCTCTCTCTCTCTCTCTCTCTCTCTCTCTCTCTCTCTCTCTCTCTCTCTCATCTCTCTCTCTCTCTCTCTCTCTATCTCTTTCTCCCCCCCTCCTCTCTCTCTCTCTCTCCTCTCTCTCTCTCTCTCTCTCTCTCTCTCTCTCTCTCTCTCTCCCTCTCCCTCTCCCTCTCCCTCTCCCTCTCCCTCTCCTCTCCCTCTCTCTCTCTCTCTCTCTCTCTCTCTCTCTCTCTCTCTTTCTCTCTCTCCCTCTCTCTCTCGCCCTTGCATATCCTTCCTGGCTTGTCAATCTGAACATGCCTCCAGCTTTTCCCATCATGTTTCTCTTTCATTTTTTGTCTATTCTTTATTTTTATTTTTGTTTATTCCCCTTTGGCCGGAAGGAGTCCACACTAACGTTTAACGAACTGTACCAGTGTGGAGAACAGCTTGCTTACACAAACCGGTTCTGTGGGCGGCGAGTTTCCTGTGCAACACACGCGCATATACAGCCACGGAAAAAAAGTGAACACAAATGCATATGAACCGCGTTCTTTTTCTAGATTTGTTGTTTTGCTTTGTTTTCATTTTTTTTATTTTGTTCTGTTTGTTTGTGTTACTCTTTTCTTTTGTTTCTCTTCTTATTCTCCTTTTGTTTCATCTCTCTCTCATTTCTCTCTCTCTCTCTCTCTCTCTCTCTCTCTCTCTCTCTCTCTCTCTCTCTCTCTCTCTCTCTCTCTCTCTCTCTCTCTCTCTCTCTCTCTCTCTCTCTCTCTCTCTCTCTCTCTCTCTTTCTCTCTCTCTCATCGTCCACCCGTCCGTCCGTCCTTCTCATAAACGCACCTACACACACAAGTTAATGAAATCCTGTTGAATCACAAGCACTACTGTCTTGATTAAATTCATCTGAGCGTAGACGTGGCAACCTCCCCTCCCCCGCTCCCTACCCCATTATCCCCACTTCCCATCCCCTCCCTCCTCCCCCCTTACTCCTCCCCTGCACCCTCCCCCATCTCCCCATGCACCCCCTTCACTTCTATGCCCCCCCCTCTCCTTCCACACAGAAGTAACAGCATCCCTGCGGCTTCGGGATGATGCTTCTCGCTATCTAAGGACGACATCTCCACAAAATCGGTGTCAAGCAACAGTGGGAGTCCTGGCTGGTGCACGGTATAGTGACAGTGATAGTGACATATGATGGTGATGGCAGTTGCAGTGGTCTGAGTGGTCATCGTCGTGATGCTGATGATAATATGGGAGGAAGGAGGCAGGAAGATCTGGTATGGTATGGTATGTTACTTCATGGTATGGTATGGTATGGTATGGTATTCTATGGTATTTTATGGTATGGTATGGCATGGCATGGTATGGCATAATAAACTATGGCATGACATAGTGTGACATAGCTCATGATGGTGACAATGTAATGTGATAGTGACTGTGAAGGTGATTTGAGTGGCAGTTCTAGTGAAGATGATAAGAAGGGGGGGGAGGGAAGCGGGGAAGGGGAAGTGTGGGAGGGGAAGGGGGGAGGGGAGAGGTCAGATCCTCGGTCTGGCAGCGCTTTAGTCGTTGATGGTGAAGATGATGAAGCTAATTGCAAGATGCACGAAACTAACCTACGGCAAGTCACGGAATCGGTATCTGGGGGACGCGTTCGGCTTCAGAAGGAATGTTGGGGCCAAAGGGGAAGGAGGAGTGGGGGAGGGGAAGGGGGAGGGGGAGGAGGAGGATGAGGAGGGAGGAGAAGAAGAAGGAGACGGAGAGATGAGAGGAGGAGGAGGAGAAGGAGGAGGAGGAGGAGGAGGAGGAGGAGAAGGAGAAGGAGGAGGAGGAGGAGGAGGAGGAGGAGGAGGAGGAGGAGCACGACGAGGAAGAAGAGGAGGAGAAAGAGGGGGAAGTAAGGAATGAGAAAGGGAAGAGAGGGAGAGAAAGAGAAAGAAGGGGCAAGGAGAGGAAAAACTATGGAAAAGGGAATTTGGGGAGGCGGGTGAAGAGGAGGATGGAGGAATAAGAGGAGTAAAAGGAGGTGGGTGAGAAGAAGCAGGAGAGAAAGGAAAAAGACAAATGAGAGGAGAAGCAGAGAAAGAAAGATTAGAAACAGAAAAAGGAAGAGAGATAACAATAATCAAAATAATAACAACATTAATAATAAAAATCATAGCATACAGATATCATATACAAGATAATAATCATATAAACAACGTATACTAATGTACGAAAGAAGAAGAAAAATGAAAAGCAAAAAAGATGAGACGGGAAGCAGGAAGAGGGATGACAGGGAATAAACGCGTGGTGGAAGGAGAAAGAATAAATGAATAACCAGACCAGCGAAAATTAGATGAAAAATGGTGATAGAACAGAGTCAAATGCAGATAAATAAATAAATGAAATACGAAAAGCAGCAGTAACAACAACAATGACAGTAATAATCATCATAATAAACAAGATGAGGCGACCAAAGACATCAACCGTATCAAGAAATGGGCGTGGGCATTGTGCGTAATTACAAACACCATATCCCATGCCTTCATAAACGCCCACGCCAGCCCATTATTTCTCCCTCCCGCTGCCCACACTCCCCCTCCACCGGCCGCCCACACTCCCCCCCCACCCTCCACCAGCCGCCCACACACCCAACCCCCGTCGTGATAGTGACGTGTGTTTGTCAGCCGGTGTCATCATTGTTTGTGAAGTCTTTGCGACAACAATAACCTCTTTTGGGCCGGGCGGGGGCGTAGACGCAGCTCTTGAGGATGGACTGCTGGGCGCTTCGTGTGTGGATATATTTAATCCTTGTTTATATATATTGGTCCTCTTTGGCTCTACCGGGAAAATGGTATCATCGTGTTAACGCCGTGAGGTGAGTCTCGGTAGATAGATCGTTACAAAGTTCTTGCAGGGCAGTATTCTCACTTATGGCTCCCTCTCCCTCTCCCTCCCTCTCTCTCTCTCTCCCTCCCTCCCTCCCTCTCTCTCTCTCTCTCTCTCTCTCTCTCTCTCTCTCTCTCTCTCTCTCTCTCTCTCTCTCTCTCTCTCTCTCTCTCTCCCTCTCTCTCCCTTTCCCTCTCTCTCCCTCTCTCTCCCTTTCCCTCTCCCTCTCTCTCTCTCTCCCTCTCCCTATCCTTCTTCCTAACCTTCTCACTATCCCTCTGGTTCCCTCTTCATATACCTCTCCCTCTCCCTCTCCCTTCCTATCTCTCTCTCTCTCCCTCTCTCTCCCTTTCCCTCTCTCTCCCTCTCTCTCCCTTTCCCTCTCTCTCCCTCTCTCTCTCTCTCTCTCTCTCTCTCTCTCTCTCTCTCTCTCTCTCTCTCTCTCTCTCTCTCTCTCTCTCTCTCTCTCTCTCTCTCTCTCTCTGTGTGTGTGTGTGTGTGTGTGTGTGTGTTGTGTGGCGCAGTGGAAGCGTTCTCGTCTAGCAATCTTGCTTACTTGCGATCAAATCCCACGCCACCAGTGGATGGTAACCCCGGCCATTCCCTGCACACAGGGGGTAATTCAGAAGCAAAACAGACAGCCTGTCACACCAAAAATAAGAATAAGCATTGTAACAAATGGAATTAACTAAATTATTTATTTGTTATCTTATTCATCCTCTTCCTCTTCTCCTCCCTCTCCCTCTCCCTCATTCCTCTCCCTCTTCCTCTCCCTCTCTCCCTCCATAAACTTACGATCAATGCATCCCAACCAGAGTCATATCCCCGATTTCAAAGTTGCGCCGATATTCATACAGCGTTTTTTGAAAACAAAGGCTATCCAGATCTGGCGACGAGGAAGGGGCGACGACTGGGCAGTGTGGGGTGGGGGGTTGGTGGGGGTGCGGGGGGGGGGGGGTTGAAAGAGACACGAAAAAGACGGGGAGGGAAGGGAGGGAGGGAGGGGGGTAGAAGAACAGAGTGAACGTTTAGACAACTGAAAAAAAGCAAAACCGATAGCATTTCTTCTCGCCGTCAAAATGCCAGGACTGAAAGCGGTATTCAGCCCCCCCCCCCCTTCTTTTTTCTCTTTCCTCCTACCCCTCCGTCCCCCATCCACCCGCCCCCTGATCAATTATTGAAATCGAGTGTGCCTTTTCATGTGAGATTTGTGATATGCCGGTAACTTTACAGGCAAAAGCACCGGGGGGGGGGGGGGGGGTAGCAGGAGGGAAGGGGTAGGGGAGAAGGAGGGAGGTGCAGAAGGGAAGGGTAGGGGGAAGCTAGAGGGAGGGGGGGAGGAGGGTATCATCTCAGGAGGCTGCAAGAAAAGAGATCAAAGGAGCCGGGAGTGTGAAGCGTAGAGGGGAGAGAGAAGAGTGATTCTGCGGGGGAAAGTGAAACGAAGAAGGGGGTGAGGGGAGACGAAGGGAGGAGAGGGGAGGCGAGGGGAGGGTTGTGGACAAGGTATATCCATCACATTTACTCTGATTTGAGTGCTAAAAGGGAGAGTGATTAGTACACATCCATTAGGAAACTGACACGGGATGCAAAGACAGCGAGATGCAGTAAAAGAGAGATTGAAGTGGTCCCGCCAGAGTCTCCCCGTGTTCGGATGTGTTGTTTCACTTCTGGTGTTCGTTTCTCTCCATCCCTGTAAAACCATTGTTAATGGAGTGATTAGATGAGATTATTTTAAAAGTATTTAATTGAGGAGTATAGGTGTATAGGTGGATTTTTTGTGGTAGAATTAATGCTGTGTATTTTTTTCGTTGTCTATTTACTTAATTTTCATATTTTATCTTATTTCATTATCACTATTACTGTTCTAATAATACGAGAGGGTGTGTGGCGCTTAATGTCGTTTTTAAATGCTTTTCAACAACCGATTTACTATTCCTCCCTCCTTCTCCCTTCTCTGCGCTCTCTTTTTCTTCTCCATTCCCTCTCTTACCTCTTCCTTGTCAATTTCTCTCTTTCTCTTTCTTTCGTCCTACTCCCTCCTCTCCTATCCTCTGTCATATCAATCTATCCACCTGCCTCGAGCATCCATCAAAACACACACACACACACACACACGCGCGCGCGTCGTCCACACAAAAAGATAAAAAGGACAACAAAAGGAAGAAAGCGTGAAAAGATGCTTCGCTCTGTCCTCGCCGAGTCCTCGCCGAGACACCGAGACACCGAAACATCTGACAGAAACTAATCGGGGCACAATCGAAGGCCGTTGTTTATCTATGCAAATGCGGTATTCCCAAATGCATTGCTGACAAACAGGGTTTAACACATTTCTAATTTACAGGCGACAAATGTATACGATTCGGCGACTCGTTTTCCCACGCCGCGTTTGGGAAAATCAAAGGGAAAATCGGTGGACATTTATGTATAAGTTGGATTTATGTTCCACTTGTGCGATATCGAAAACACCTTTGATGATCGTTGTGAGAAGGGCAGGGGAGGGGCAGGGGAGGGGGATTGGGGAAGGGAGGGGAAGGAAGAGGGGTATGGAAAAAAGTGGAGTAGAGAAAGGCAGAAGGGGGGGGGGGGGGTAGTGACCGAGGAAAAGATGTGGCAAAGAAAAAGCTAATGTTTTCTCAGGCGATTTTTTACAATGTTCTGGAAGTAGAAGCGGTTCAAGAGAAATTAAATAATGATTCGCACTTCAAAGGGTTTAGCGTTTTTCGGACACCGACATGGAGATACTGAGTTAGGATCATGACAGCTCCAAATATACCCAATCTTACTTGCTGACCATCACAGCACATCACAGCCCCTGATCATCACAACACCATATCTGATCATCACAACACCATATCTGATCATCCGAACACATAACACTACATCCGACAAGCATAACACATCACACATCTGACCACCATAACACTATAATCTGACACTTCACACTGCATCTGACCACCATAACACATCACATCTGACCACCATAACACACCACTCCTAATAACACCTAATAACCGTGATAGCGTTATCATCATCGTCTACTTTCTCGGCGCGCCCCTGGGTCAGCTGGCGAGTCCATAGGCATCGAAGCCGGGCTGGCCTGCGATCGCGATTACTGAAGATCCTGAGGCATTTGTTGGAGTCGGGTCAAAGGTCATGGCGATGAAAGAGGGTTGATAACATGTAAAGAAAAAAATAAAAATCATTGGTATTTCAAATCTAATGTTATTTTTTTCCTCTCTCTCTCTGCCTGAGTGGACAGTGCATCCAGGGTTTCATGGCTTCTAGTTTTCATTTCCCTTGACCCGAGAGAGAGAGAGAGAGAGAGAGAGAGAGAGAGAGAGAGAGAGAGAGAGAGAGAGAGAGA
>NC_061842.1:12159848-12162348 GCF_019202785.1 Penaeus chinensis
CCTCCTTCTCTTCGTTTTTTTCCTCCTCCTCTTCTTCTCTCCGTTTCTTCCCTCCTCCTCTTCTTCTCTTCCTCCCTTCCCTCTTTTCATCAAATGTTGTTTTCTCTATTCGATATTTGTATTTCTTGTTTAACCTGTGACGTCCCTTTCTCTTCCTCTTTTCTCTCTTTCTCTCCCTCTTTCCCTCCAGCGCCATCTTTTCCCTCTTTCCCTCTGGTGTTTTTTCTTCCTCCTTTCCTTCTGTCTCACCGACTTTGTCCTTCTCTTAGTCTTCGTCTGCTTCCTCCTCTTCTCTTCCTCCCTCCCTCTCTTCACCCCTCCGTCCCTCCCTCCCTCTCCCTCTCTCCCTCATTCCCTCCCTCCCTCCCTCCTTCCCTCCTTCCCTCTCCCCTCCCTCTTCCCCCCTCCCTCCTTCCCTCTCCCCTCTCCCTCCCTCCCTCCCTCCTCTTCCCCCCTCCTTCCCTCCCTCCCTCCCTCCCTCCTTCCCTCTCCCCTCCCTCCCTCCCTCCTTCCCTCTTCCTCCCTCCCTCCTTCCCTACCTCCCTCCCTCCCTCCCTCTTCCCCCCTCCCTCCTTCCCCCCTCCCTCCCTCCCCTCCCTCTTCCTCCCTTCCTCCTTCCCTCTTCCCCCCTCCCTCCTTCCCTCTTCCCCCCTCCCTCTTCCCCCCTCTCCCTCCCTCCCTCTTCCTCCCTCCCTCTTCCTCCCTCCCTCCCTCCTTCCCTCTTCCTCCCTCCCTCCCTCCCTCTTCCTCCCTCCCTCCCTCCCTCCCTCGTTTCCGCGTATCGGCGTTATGGCTTTTTATATTCATCCCTGGACACCCCCGTTTCCCGAAGCAGGCGGACTGATTGGCGTGAGGGACGAGGGGAGAGGAGCCTGGAGGGTTTTTTTTTTTTTTTCGTTTTATTCTTATTTATGAATGTATTTACGGATTCATGCGGTCGTTTAGTTTGTTTGTTTGTCTGTTAATGTGTTATCAGTTAGTTTGGAATTCTACTCAGTTATTTAATTAGTTAGTTAATTATCAGTTTTTTTTATTAAATTCTTGATGAGGAAGGGCAAAGCGGGGGGGGGGGGGGGAAGGGGGGAAAGTGTATTCTAAACATACGATTGTATTAAATCTATTTTTTTTTTCTCCTTTTGCAAATAGAACTGTTAACGATTCTTGCTAACGCTGAGAACGTCTTTCCAATCCGAGAAAGAGGAATAAATAAAAGACTAGTGATTTCGAAATATCTCCCGAGGCGATATATAGTGCTCACCCAGACACATTTAAAAGGAGGAAGAAGGGAGTGAGGGAGCGGGAAAGGAGAGATGGGGAGGGAGAAGAAATGAGCTAATCAGCAAACTTTCTTTCGCACCCCCACGCACACATACACACACATGCCTACACATACAGACACACACACACAAAGACAAAGGCGCACACACACACACACACAAAGACAAAGGCACACACACACACACACACAAGATAAAAGGCGCACACACACACACACACAAGACAAAGGCACACACACACACACACAAAGACAAAGGCGCACACACACACATACATAAACACACGCATGCATAGTAGGCGTGCCTCATTCACATTTATATCATCCATCACATATCTGAATAAATAAAAGGGCTCTAATACTGCTCATCTTACACCAGCAACAACAACATCAACAACAACAACAACTATAGCTTTAACTGCTACTACTATTACTAAAATAATGATAATGATATTAACAATAGTAGTGATCATAATAGCAATAATGACGATAACAATGATAATGGTACGAATAATGCTGCTGCTGCTGCTGATGATGATGATGATGATAATAAAAACAATAATAACAATGTTAATGATAATGATACTACTACTACTAATAATAATCAAGTAATGATAACAATAACCGAAACAGTAATGGCAATAACAACCAGAACAATAATATAAATAATAACCGAAATGCTAATGCTAATAACACCACCCACAAGAAAGAACGTAACAAACACCAAACCGCGGCCGCCCATCCAGAGATATTCAGTAGACGCGGTTCGCTACGCCCTCCACGCACGTCTGTCGACCACCCTCCACGGCCGCGAGATCTGATATGAATTTGTAACTTAGATAAATGATATTCGTAGCCCGCAGATCATCCTTCTAATAACAGCTAATGCCTTTCTAAACATCACGTGAAACAGAGAGGTCGCGACGTTGTGCACTGCCCTTAATCGTCGATAAGCTTTTGAATAATATTATGATAATGTCGTATAGCATATCAAAGCAGGTCCACCGCAATACATACTGTAATCTCCTCTGTTATATAATACACCCTCATGCTTGTTTGTGCAACAGAATCTATGGTACCACTACGATATCCCTCCACCTACTCCCATGCATCATTGATCTTCGTTATTCTTCAATCACATGAATTGTAATATTTTATAACTTGTCAACGGCGTGGAAGGTCACATGACCAGACGAGGGACTCATAAACAAGGTCATTGTGGAG
>NC_061842.1:12179848-12182348 GCF_019202785.1 Penaeus chinensis
ACGGTTTATTGATACTCCAGCTTTGTGACTGGCGACTGGAATTTATAAATATGAACACGGAGTTAAATGGAATGAATACTGTGAATAAATATGCACCTCTTTGGCTGAAAAATATAGACATATAAAAAGGATAGTTTTTTTCTACATTCATGGTGTTTTCAAGAGTGCGAAAAATATGCATTTATGTTCGTACTTTTAAAATCTCCAAGTCGCGAAAAGGCAAAGGTCATCAAAGGTCCGTAGCCTCGGTGACGTCATCAGAAGGCATAATTCCCCAGGTACGCCAGCCAAAGGGAACGAAGAGATAAGTGCATCGAAGCAAATACAAAAATAGCATAATATGTGCCTAACAAACGTACTGCAGTGGTTTCCCGAGCATTATATGAGGTGATTCCCATTGTACCGCACTGTGGCATAAATTATCCTATTGCAACGGATGTGATGCCATATTAGTCTATATCACTTCTGTTCCTATTCATGACAACCAACGTTACGCCATCAACGTACTTCCTGTCACTGCCTTACCAAAGAGCCCGGCTATCCCTTAGTCTGTATCGTTATATAAGGAACTATTACCCAACCACCTTAACCTACAGAAGCCTAGCAGTATCTCTGGAAAGGAAAATACCTAACAACAACAGTCATTAAAATCATTGCAAAGTAGGTGTACAAAGCCAAACTTGAATTCGTCTTCTATGACCTGTTTACACTCGCCAAAACGCAACGTCCATTATCTGCTGATGTATGGAAACATGAAGTACCAAACGCCGGGCTGTGTAAGCTCCTTGCTGACCATAAACCTCTTTGGGGAGAGACGCGGTGACAGCATAAGCCTCAGGAAGGGGGGGGGGGGAAGGAAGGAAGGGAGGGAAGTAGGGAGAGAAGGAGGCAGGGAGGGAGGGAGGGAGGGAGGGAGGGAGGGAGGGAGGGAGGGAGGGAGGGAGGGAGGGAGGGAGGGAGGGAGGGAGGGAGGAAGGGAGAGAGAGAGAGAAAGAGAGAGAGAGAGAGAGAGAGAGAGAGAGAGAGAGAGAGAGAGAGAGAGAGAGAGAGAGAGAGAGAGAGAGAGAGAGAGAGAGAGAGAGAAAGAGGATTGGTGTAAGGGTAAGATGAAAAACAACAACGAAAACAAATGCGTAAAGACAATACTCAAATACCAATCAGAAGAAAACGAACAAGCAACACAAGCAAGAATAACGGAGTATACAGCGCAAACCGTGATAAAAGAAGGGGAATTAAGAACAACAAGAGAAAATGAAAAGGGGAAAGAATGAGTACTTAGGGTGAAAAGATTAATGCGTAGAGACGCCGGTGGAGAGATATGGAGAGCTTTGGGAGGTGAGAACACGTGGCTTCTCCGTCATGCTTGGCTGGTTCCGGTGACGCCCTGGTTTTCTGGTTTCTGTCTCTGTTCTCTGGCTTTATCCTCTCCCCTTTCTCATACGACTTTTTATTAGTCTTTCTCTCTATGTCTCATTCTCTCTAACTCTTTGTTTCTATCTCTGTCTGTATATCCGTTTATCTCTCTGTTTATGTCTGTCTGTTTGTCTGCCTGCCTGCCTGTGTATTTGTCTGACTGTCTGTCTGTCTGACGGGGATGTCTGTCTGTCTGTCTGTCTGTCTGTCTGTCTGTCTGTCTGTCTGTCTGTCTGGCTGTCTGTCTGTTCGTGCGTCCGTCCGTCTGCCCGTCTGTCTGTCTCTGTCTCTGTCTCTGTCTCTGTCTCTCTCTCTCTCTCTCTCTCTCTCTCTCTCTCTCTCTCTCTCTCTCTCTCTCTCTCTCTCTCTCTCTCTCTCTCTCTCTCTCTCTCTCTCTTCTCCTCTCTGACTCTGTTATAAACATGTCTGTCTTTCTATCTGATTGATTGATTGAATGACTGATTGATTGGTGATTGAGTGAGTGAGTTATAAATATTTAAGTAAATTAATGAATAACTAAATAACTGATGCAGGTGAGGAAGAAAGGGGAGATTAGAAAAGAGAAGAGAAAGAGGGTAAAAAAAATGAAAGTGTCTGAACTAAATAGAGAACAAAAGCAATGGAACAGAGCAATGGCAAAAAAATATATGTGCATGCAATGTGTATGCACTCAAACACACACGCACACACACACACACACACACACACACACACACACACACACACACACACACACACACACAGAGAGAGAGAGAGAGAGAGAGAGAGAGAGAGAGAGAGAGACAGGCAGATAGATAAATAGATAGTTAGGTAGACAGACAAACAGATAGATCGATAAACAGATAGCTAGATAAGCGGATACACACATACATACACACATACATACATACATACATATATAGACAAACAAAATGTTCAAATGAAAAGCCAATCGCCCCACCCCTTCCCCCCCTCGCAAAGCCTCGGGGTCGTGCTCTCTGCTCGCTGTCATCCCCGCGAGGAAAAGGAGGCCAGAAAGGAAAAATAAGTGAGTGAATTATCTTACCTTGAGGGAGAAGTTGCCCACGTTGTATTCTCCCATCCCTCT
>NC_061842.1:12187348-12197348 GCF_019202785.1 Penaeus chinensis
ATGAAGATGCATGATTATCTTCCCGAAATCCTACAACATATTTTGCGCTATTTTCGTCAGGATTGCCGGACACGAGAGTTCGTCTATGACCAGAAAACGATTAACATTTACGAAAAAATAGATAGAGATAAATGGAGAACATTACTAAGTTACATTTCCAATACAGTGTTAAAGACAATTTTGAAGGAGAGGAAAGCGTAAATAATTGAGCCCCCCCCCAAAAAAAAAAAATATATATATATAATAATAATAATAAAAACCCTTTTCGTTTCGTTTTGTTTTGTTTTTGCGAGATAGTAAACAGATCCACGTGTTTCCTTCGACGAACTCGAAATCCTTGTGGGAACTAAGACGCTGTCATGTCACTTCAGCGAAAGCGGAAAGTCGGTTCCCGTTTCAAATGGTGGTGAGATGTTGTGTGGATGTTGTCGGTGTTGTTGTTGTTGTTTTGTTGTTTAGTTGTTGATGGTGGCGGTGACGACAATGACGGTGTTGATGAGAAGATGAAGATAATGAGAGTGATGATAATATCATCATCTATGCTTGAGAATAAACTATGGTTTATTAAATAAACAAAGGTTGAAAATAAACTGACTGTAGTGCAGGGAATCTGCAATCTAGCACTACTAACTTTCCTTTACCTACAGCGAAGTAACTTATACATTCGATTGCTTCAGCATCTGTCATCTTGTCTACATACATTTATTCCATTTCTGGCGTACTTACTCATTCCTTTCCCAAGATGCTACGAGGAAAAAGTTTTGCCAGAAATGCTTATAAAAACAATCCACTATTTCCCACGTTTTCAAAACCGAAATAAAATATTGTTTTGCACATTTTCTTGATACACAAACATCTGCATGCGGGTACGTCAAAGAGGATTTTCCTTCTTATTTTCTTGACTGGAAAAAACAAACAGATGAAAATGTATGATATAACTGAAGAAATGAAAGGAATTGTGTAAAAATAAAGACATAAAAATCGTAATGAGGAAAGACAGAGAATTAAATTTAAGTGAAAAGCAAATGAAAAGGAGAAGAGGGACAAAGTGTACGAAAGGGAAACTGCTGAAAGGAAAAGGTAACAAAACAAAGGAAAGAAGAAGAAAAAAAAAGCGTTTTAAAGAAAGAGAAAATTACATGAAGGAAAAAAATAGATAATGACTTAAAGAAAAAAAAAAAAAAAAAAATGAAAGGGCCCATTAAGATTGAAAGGAAGTGGGAAAAGAGTGAAGAAAAGAGAAACGGTGAAATAAAGGCACAAAATAAAAAAAAGACAAGATAGGTCAAAAATATTCAACAGCTGCTATTAACGACTGCCTTAAATTCCCGACCATATCACAAAGCCACGAAAGAAGAAATTAAAGATGTACGCACAGACAGGTACAGAAAGAGATTGAAAAAAGAAAGAAAAAAAGACAAAAAAAAATCTATTAATTATCTCTAAAACATCGGAAGGTCGTAAGGTTTCGCTCATTAGTGACCTCTGACCTCGGTCGTTGCTTGCAGATGACTCACACATCAACGGCCAGAATCAAAAGACCTAAGATGACCTGAGAAAGAAAGAAGGAAAAAAGAAGAAGGAAGATGAGGTAATAGAGACGAGGAGGGGGGGGGTGGGGGGCTGACGAGAGGGGGGTGACGAGGGGGGGAGAGAGGGATCTGGAGGAGAAGAATTCATGTATTTTTCTCTTTATTTCTATTTCTGTTAGTTTTTTTCTTTTCTTTTAAGTCTTTATTTTTCGTATATAACCTTTTTATTGCGACTATTCGTTCCCCCACATATTTCGTCCTCACGTGTGTGTGTGTGTGTGTGTGTGTGTGTGTGTGTGTGTGTGTGTGTGTGTGTGTGTGTGTGTGTGTGTGTGTGTGTGTGTGTGTGTGTGTGTGTGATTTGCTATTCTGACTTGTGTAAAGTCCTTCAGATAACAAACCAAACCTAAATATACTTATTAGTTAATTACCATTTATTTCACATATCACCATCAAAGCAATAGTGAAGTCTATCATTGATGAAATACTAATAATGGTAATCATAAAAGAAAGGGCAACCATCACCATCGTCACATTTTTTTACAACCAATGACATCATCACCACCACCGTGATCATCAATATCATCATCATTAATCATAATCATTATCAACACTTCTACTACCACCACCACCGCCGCCACCATCATTCGCCAACATCACCACTACAGTCATCATCATCATCATCATCATCATCTTCATCATCATCATCATCACCACCACCATCATCATCACCACCACCATCATCATTACCACCACCATCATCATCACCACCACCATCATCATTACCACCACCATCATCATCACCACCACCACCAATATCTTCCAACATCACTACCGCTATCATGACCATCATCACCAACAAAGAAAGTGTCTTGAACATCACTGAACACTTAACACTACATAACACCAACACAACACTGCTTTCTCCTTTCCTAAGACAAAGAACTATGAAATTAACATCCACTTGAAACTGATATGTACTTTATATGATCGTTTTGATGAATTGGAAAAATGTCAATATGTCAAGGAGGAAAATGTATATCCTTACCTTAAGATCAGTATGCGGGGGGGGGGGGGGGAGGCCAAATCATCTATTATTGTTATTAGAATTATTATTTTCTAACATGACCTATTTTTCTTAATTGATATCGTCGTGACTGATGCCGAGTCTATCAGTCATCAGTCTACCAACAGGGAAAACATACTACTATTTAATCTAGAAACAAAGGATGATAAGTCACTAGAAATCCGAAATATGACACATTGATGGGTTATAAATAAAACGAAAATGAATATTGATAATGTAATCGGTGAATGTGATTTCATAAAAAAACTAAAATCTCATTAATACCCCAAAAGCTGAAGTGTCCCTTTTTCAATAGATATGCAATAAAAATACACAAATGTAAAAATTCAAAAAAATAAAATAAAATAAAAATACTGACCACAGCGTAATTCAATATTGCAAGCAAAATTGACGCTTCCTATCAAAAAGATTGGATTATCTGTTATCCGGATCATCTGTTAACCGAATCGTGTATTATCTGTATCATCTGCTGAAAACGTCCGTCACAAACTGAAACATATTCTGATTCGCTTCTCTTTTATTGGCATCATTTCTCGGCCAAATCAGTTCAGAAGTTGGATGGCCTCGCGCCGCCGAGAGGGAAACGGCACCCAGGACGCGAGGACAGCTTTTCCAAGAACCTTTCCAAGGACCTTCGCAAATCTACGTGAATAACCTTACATCGACCACTTCCATCTGAGTTTGCGATTATTGCACGAGCAATGTGTGTGTGGGTGTGTGTATACATATGTATGTGTATATATATATGTATATGTATATATATATATATATATATATATATATATATATATATATACATATATATAAATATATATATATATATATATATATATATATATAGAAATATATATATGAATATATATATATATATATAAATATATATATATACAAATTAATATATATGTATGTATTTATATAATCCTAATAATAATCATAACAATAATAATAACAACACTTATGATAATGATAATTATAATCATTATCATTATTGTCAACAATAATAACAATAACACGAACAACAGTGCCATAAAACAAGCGCACACACGAGGCAACGAGCGCCCTCTCGACCGCCGTGCCGCCCTCAATCCCCGCCGCTGCCAACATCCATAACCTGCCACCATTACCATAGCTCCTCGCGAGTGTTGGCATTCCATTAATCGTCATTAGGGCCTGAGGAGGCGAGGAGAAGGTCGAACATCCCTCACGACAGAATAGACAGATGACCCTTTGTGACCTGGTGTCGGAGAGGTAGCCGTGTGTCAGTAAATTGGGTCCTTTTTTCTTTTTTTTTTCCACAGCTTGTGCTTTGTCATAATGGGGGGAGGGGGAGAGGGAGGGGGGGGATTAGATGGGGAGGGGATGGGGAGGGGTGTACTGGAGGTGGGAGTGGGAATGGGATATTGAAGGGGGAAAGGTGGGGGTGGAAAGGGTTTGCTTTTTTCTATTTTTGTGTTGTGTCTTAGAGGGGAGGGAGGGAGAGACGAAGGGTCGGCTAGATGGGGGCTTGGGGGATAAAGGGGGGGGGGGTCTAGGAACAGGGGTTGGGGAAAATATTGGTAAAGTGGGGTTGGGGTAAGGGGAAATTGGGGAGGAAGGGGTGCAGGTGAAAGGTAAGAGGGGAGAGGGAGGGAGGTAGATTGGGGAAACCAGGAGAGAGGCGGGGTGGGGTGGAGTGGAAGAAGGAGGTAGGGAGCAAAGATGGTGGGGATTTAATGACTTAGGGTCAGAAGTGGAAGCTAAACAATCATATATATGGATGGATATAAATAAACAAACAGACAGTCACACAAATAGATTAGACCTAGAAATTCCCAACAGAGACAGACCGACAGAGAAACAAAAAGACCGATGAATAGATAGACAGGCGATAGACGAAAAAGACTATTAGGCATAGAAGACACGTAATTTTAACCACCAGGTAATTGCCAAATTCTAAAATTATAACCAAATCGGTCGCAAGCACAAATCCACGCGATCTTTTCATCACAAGAGATTAGTAAGAGGACGAAGCAACGAAATACATGTACCACCCGATCTAAAATTCCGAAGATAGCTTTATGATGGCAAACACTCAATTACGCATGGAACCAGAGTAATTTTCCGATTCAACAATAAAACTGTATCAAGGATTATAACCCTATTAAGCTAATGGAAAACCAAATACGAAAACCAAATTCAAGCCCGGCCATACAAACATCAGGGCGAGTGCTTGAGCGTCGGAGAGGGACGGAGGCACACGCAACGCACATACACACGCGCGCATGAGTTATAAAATCGATAGATAGACAATTAAACATATATATATATATATATATATATTATATATATAGACAGATAGATAGATAGGTAGGTAGATGGATAGATAGATGGAAATAGATAGATAAATAAAAAAGACAAATAAATAGATAGACGGATAGATATACAGATATATATATATAGATAGATAGATAAATAGAGAGAGAGAGAGAGAGAGAGAGAGAGAGAGAGAGAGAGAGAGAGAGAGAGAGAGAGAGAGAGAGAGAGAGAGAGAGAGAGATAGATAGAGAGAGAGAGAGAGAGAGAGAGAGAGAGAGAGAGAGAGAGAGAGAGAGAGAGAGAGAGAGAGAGAGAGAGAGAGAGAGAGAGAGAAAGTAAGAGAGAGTAAGAGAGACGGAGAGAGACAAAAAAAAAAAAAAGTACAAAAATGGAAAACAAAACATAGGCACGCACAGAAGCAAAACATATACGCATATACACTCGAAGCAAATACAAAAAAGTGTCACCAGAATACTGATGATGGCACAGGCACTCGCTCGCCCCCCCTCCAACGCGCAGGTGTGGCAACGAACGTGCTCTCGACCCCAGACCTGGCAAGTTCTAACACAGGTGAGTGAGAATGGTTGTAAAACGTCAACTGGACTAACATCGCTAAAATCTGACGTGGATATACACTGTCACTCTAAAAACATTCTGTAAACAAGGGATGCAGAGAGGAAGGAAGAAATAGAGAGAGGAGAATGGGGGAGGGAGGGAGGGATGGAAGGAGGGAGGGAGGGAGGGAGGGAGATAAAGAGAAAGGGAGATGGAGGGAGGGAGGGAGGGAGATAAAGAGAAAGGGAGATGGAGGGAGGGAAGGATGAAAGAGCGGATCCGGAGGTGGAGACAGACAGATAGATAAATAAACAAATAGACAGATAGACTAGCAGACAAATAGGTTGATATATATATATACATACATATATATATATATATATATATATATATATATATATATATATATATATATAGGCAGCTACAAATAAGAGAGAGAGAGAGAGAGAGAGAGAGAGAGAGAGAGAGAGAGAGAGAGAGAGAGAGAGAGAGAGAGAGAGATGCGAATAGAGACTATTCAGAAATACCTCACAGACTTCAGTCACTGAAAAAGCACAAACAACACAAACCCCGCTGTTGGGTGTGGCCGTCTGGCTCCAAGTCCGACGAAGGGGAGAGGGTGAGGGGAAGGTGAACAGGGGAGAGGGGAGAGGAAAGGGGAGAGGGGAGAGGGGAGAGGAGAGGGGGGAGGGAGGGGAAAGGGGATAGGGGAGAGGGGGAGGGAATGGGAAGAAGAGGGAGAGGGTGAGGAGAAAGAGAAGAGGGGAAAGGGGAGGGGAAAGGAAAGAGGGGAGAGGGGAAGGCAAAGGGACATATTATATTGTTGCGAGGTGGTGCAGTGTGACAGCCGACGCTGGAAAAGCCAACAACCCTCAGTGGAAACATCTGAATGAAAATGAAAATGAAATCTAAGAGAAATTACTGTGATGTATGTATTTGCATATGTGCATGGATACATCTATAGATTCACACACATATATAAATACAAATACAAGAGAGAGAGAGAGAGAGAGAGAGAGGAGAGAGAGAGAGAGATAGAGAAAAGGGAAAGAGAGAGAGAGAGAGAGAGAGAGGAGAGAGAGAGAGAGGAGAGAGGGGAGAGAGAGAGAGAGAGAGAGAAGAGAGAGAGAGAGAGAGAGAGAGAGAGAGAGCATGTACACAAACATATGCATATACTCGTATACAAACATAGATACTATAATGCGAGAACGAGAGAGAGAGAGAGAGAAAAAAAAGATTCCGGCAAAACAGTGATCTAACACACCAACCACACCAAAGACGTACATCAAAACATTACAAAATAAAAACAAAACAAGAACACACGGACAACAAACACACAAAGGTCATATACCACTGAGCGCCCTGTATTCTCACAAAGAGATAACACCTCCATGCACGGGGGGAACGCCGTACCTACACGCACGAGAGAGGGCGTACAGCACGAAAAAACACGTCACGTCCCTCTGGTTCCGCATCGGCCGGGCCCTGAGACGACGTGAGCGGCGCTTCCCTTGTCACGCGGACATCCGGGACCCTGGTCGGCCGTGTCACGATCGACTTTGAGAAGGGAGGGTCAGGACGAAGGATGGGAAGGGTTTATTTATCTATTCGTCTTTGTTTGTTCATTCGTCTTTGTTCACTTATTCGTTTATCAGTTTATTAGTTGATTTATTTATTCGTTCATTTATCTATCTACTCCGAGAAGGGAAGTTGACAAAGGGCGTGATTTAAGAATGGATTTTATTTTTATTCATTTACACGTCTTTACATCTATTCCTTTATCTATCTACCCAGTCTGTGTCTATCTATTTATTTAGTTATCTGGCTATGTACTCATCCCACTAAATCATTCTTATCACGGTCGAGTCTGAGGAGACAGGTTGCCAAAGGGAAATTTTTTACCCATCTATTTCTTTATCTATTGACTCATTTATCTATCTCCTTACTCTCTCTCATTTATTTATCTATTCTCTTTAGCTATCTATCTTTCTATCTACATTATCTACCTATTTTCTTTTGTTTTTCTACCTACATTGTCTACTTTTTTATTTATCTTTCTATCTACATTATCTACTTATTTTTTATATTTTTCTACCTACATTGTCTACTTATTTTTCTATCTTTCTATCTGCAATACATACTTATTTATCTTTCTATCTACATTATATACCTATTTTCTATCTTTCTAACTACACTACCCACCTATTTATCATTCTATCTATCTATTCCTCCCATTAACTCACCTATATCATCTTGAACAATAATGTCGGTAACATATCAACCTCTTCTATTTAACATTCATCATCCGAGCAAACAAGCACATTGGCGGAGCTGAAAGGCGGAAAATACAAGGCGGCGACTACCCTAACTGGCGACTAAAATGTCCTTCGGCCTCGGTGCATGATTATTATATGCCCCCCCCCCCCCATCCCCACCACCCATTTTTTTTTTTTCCAAAAGTTCCGAATCCTGTGATTACAGTTGGGGAGCGAGTTTGGAAAATTATGTAAGGAAGAGTTTATGAGGAGTGCTCGCCGAGGGATGGGGGAAGGGAGTGGGGAGGGGAGGGGAGAGGGTGTTAGAAGGGGAGGGGGGAGGAGTACGGGGGTGTTCTAAGGGGAGGGGGGAGGAATAGGGGGGTGTTCTAAAGGGAGGGGGGAGGTGTAGGTGGTGGATGGGGAATGAGGTAAAGAGGAGGGGGGTGATGAGGAGATGAGTAAGGAGAAATGGTTAAACGAAAGAAGGACGAACGAAAAGGAGAAGTCTAGACATCTTAACCATTCTCCACCCCCCCCCCCCCGCCCTCTACCCTCCCCGAACCACACCTCATTTCCCCTCCCTTCCCCTCCCCCTCCCCCGTCTTCCCAAAACCCCTCCTCACCCCCCCCCCTTCCCCATAACATCTTCACAATCATCCCTCGTGTAAGTCATGTTCCAAGAATTCCGCATGACCCTGATCTCACCTTCTCGGGCTCGCTACGAGAAACGCTCTCAAACCAGGCTTCCATTTTTTTGTGTGTGAGTTTGTCTGTCTGTCTCCTTTTCTCTCTCTTTTTTTTTTTTTTTTTCTTCCTCCTGTCTTTCCTTTTTTCTTGTTTCTTTTCTTATTTTTGTCTCCCTTTTTCTATTTCCTTTTTCTCTTTTCCTCATTTCGTTTTCTTCTCTGTTCACGATTTCTTGGTCCCCTCCATGGATAGCATACACTTCCTTTCTCCCCCTCTCCTCCCCTTCCTTCATTCCTTCCCCTGACCTTTATCTCTCCTCATCCCCACTTCCCTCGTCATCTTTTGCTTCCATTACTTATTTTTCTTCTTCTTCTTCTTCTTCTTCTTCTTTTTCATTCTTCTTCTTCTTCTTTCTTCTTCTTTCTTCTTCTTCTTCTTCTTCTTCTCTCTCTTCTTCTCTCTCTCTCTCTCTCTCTCTCTCTCTCTCTCTCTCTCTCTCTCTCTCTCTCTCTTCTCTCTCTCTTCTCTTCTCTTCTCTTCTCTTCTCTTTTCTTCTCTTCTCTTCTCTTTTCTTCTCTTCTCTCCTTCCTCCTTCCTTCCCTCCTTCCTTCCTTCCCTCTTTCCTTCCCTCCTTCCCTCCCCTTCCCTCCCTCCTTCCCTTCCTCCTTCCTTCCTTCCTCCTTCCATCCCTCCCTCCCTCCTTCCTCCTTCCCTCCCTCCTTCCCTCCTTCCTTCCCTCCCTCCCTCTATCCCTCCCTCCTTCCCTCCCTCCTTCCCTTCCTCCTTCCCTCCTTCCTCCCTTCTCCTTTTCTTTTCTTCCAGTCACCCTTTCGTTCCCGTCCTCTCTCCTCCCCTCGCCTATTATTCCAAGCGGGAAACTTCATAGTAATTAGGAATGGCAGAGTGATCACGCAGTGCATCATTATGCAGAAAGATTTTCTCAAAATATATGATAATATTATACAAAAAAACGGGGAAAATTTTGCGCCATTAGAGTCCTGTATAAAGGAGGCATTTGGCACGTGAGTCTTTTTTTTTTTTTTTTTTTTTTCTCTCGAGATTTATGCCATTTTCTTTTCGATTCGTATCATCTTCTTGGTCTTTATTTTTTATATAATTTTACTCGTGTGACTTTCTGCTCTTTTTTTTTTTTTCGTAAACAGTCTAGTTTTCCATTTCTCTTTAATTCGTATGACCCTTTTCTCTTATCTTGTAATTATCTCGTCTTCTATATTCTCCTTCATCCTCCCAATTATTCTATGATCATTTTTTTAAAAACTCGTATAAATTGTGTGCTTTTCGTCTCCGAAAAGTTTATGTTGCGATTGTTGCAAGGTTAAAGTCTCATCGAAAAAAAAAATATCCACACGGGTCGTTATCAACATGCGACACACGCATGCGCGCACGCACAGTAAATAAATAAATGAACAAATAAATAAATGAAAAGTTACTAAAATAATTACATTAACAAACAAACAAGAAACAATAACTAACTATCTACCTAAATAAATAAATGAAAGAAGAAGTCTAACTCAGCTTCCGGAAGTCAAACTGCTCCCTAAAGACGTTCATTATCCAGCTTGAGA
>NC_061842.1:12234089-12246589 GCF_019202785.1 Penaeus chinensis
TCCTTCTACACGACAGCCCTTTTGCATGTAAAAGATATTACAACAGAATGGCAAGATTAATTACGAAATTGTTCCCGGGATATCATGTCGAGGAAATACTTGAGAAATGAAAAAAAGACAAAAAATGTGATAACAGGAAGCAACTGCGTTATTGCTGTCGATCAATGTTGCAAGCAAATACTCTCCATGGAAAGGCTTGTGAAGAATTTACTGATTGGAAATAAAAGCAACAGCAGATAGGAATAATGGAAAACAAGCAGTAATGCCCCTCGGCGTTGACAGGCCTCATGGCAACAGCACGCTGCCAAACTCCCAATTTAAGTTACACAAAAAATAAAATTACTATACGCCTGAGTGCGAAACGTTGATTAAGTTCCACAAGTCTTTTTCGTGATTCTCTCTCTCTCTTATTAATCTATTGAATTTTTTCCGCAGGCAAAGCTCGCACTTCTATGAATAAATGCAAATCCAATGAAAATAGTAAGCCCCACACAACACGAAGGGATGAAAGATTATAACCCCTGAGTGTTTTTATTCAAATTTTCCTGGATATTGTACACAGAGGACACCGCTCCTGGCCAGGGCTCTCGCAAACTCTTTCGAGTCACTCTTAATTCAGCCTTAATTCTCCTCGTACTTTTGTGTCTTTTTGCGGCATTTCTCTTTCAAAGGGACCTAATCTTGCCTCTCATTCCTATGATTCCGAGTCAAATTCATTGTGTTTTTCTCGCCCTCTCAGCTCTATAACTCGGGTTTTTGTAAAAGCCTTTTTCACCCCTTCAAATAAAACCGTTAGCGTCCGAAATTCCAAATTTGCAGCGGATGACACGGCAGTTCCTCCTTCAGAGGAGCGACTTCGGAAATGGCGCTCCTCGTCCCAAAATGCAAATGGCCAGAAGCGCTACTTGACCAAGGCATAGCGCCCATCACTTCTCAATGGGGAAAACGGCCCTCCCCTTCCCAGTCCCTCATCGTCGTTGCCGCCTAGGAAATGCGAGTCTTACTCAGCGATAAAAAATACGAAAAATACGACGGTAGACCTCATTCACACGAGCCAGAGGAGACTCTGTGGTCTCACTTTTCTACCAAAAGCGACGCGATTACCGACCAAATCCACATTCAAAACGGTTACGAGCCTATCAAAGAGATATGAGCTCCATTATCCAAATAATGTTAAAGGCCTGCAACGCTAGCTTAAATTCTTGAGATTTTTAAGGATTTTCTGTTGATAGTAATTTCAGCATACCAGCCACATCAACACTTGAATGCTGTCAATGTTAGCCAAACAAATGAATAATAAAAATGATAACCTAAAATGCATGCTTGTTCAAACCTTACCCGCGAATGCCTTTGTGCTTGTTTGTCGGCTCATTTCCACAGCTGCAATCTCCCCGCCGCTCAGGAAAATGAATAAAGGAAAAAACAGGTAGAAATGTACTAAATCATATGTGTGTGTATGAGTGTATATGTGCATGCATGCATGCATATATGTGTGTGTGTGTGTGTGTGTGTGTGTGTGTGTGTGTGTGTGTGTGCGCGCGCGCGTGTGCATGTAAATGTGTTTACCTATCTATCCAGATATACATACCCAAATCCAACCCCCCAAACACTATATATCTATCTACACACACACACAGTACATATACACAAACACATCCGTGCATAAATATAGTACTGGCGTGTAGCTACAACCCTCTGATGTGTAGCAGGTGACATCACTTTAAAACAACATAAATAAATTTGTTTCATTCCGTACTACTATTATCCTGTTGCAAGCAGGCCAGGACCCGGTGGGTGCGTGCGACTATGCATCTCCATTCACAGGCCTCGTTGGGACGTTCCTCTGCACTTGCTTTTAAAAATCCATGTCATAAATAGAGGTCTGTGGAAATAGCACCCCGACTTTAAGTCATTCATTCAAAAGAGGAATATTTCACATCGACGGTTTCAGAAGACACAGCGCAAATAATATATGACGATTAAATTAAAACGAAAAAAAGTACACCTCCCACCAAGACAAAATTCAGGATGCTTATGATAACAACGCTCAATTGGCCTCTTCCACTGCAGAGAGCAAGAGTACCCTTCTCTTTGATAAGGACACCGTAAGTTACTATCGTTAACCTGTCGTTGGCGAGAAAATTACAACCGCTGCCAAGTTGAAAAGAATGGCACATTGCGTCGCTAATAAGTAACGGGAAGCATGTTTAGTAGGGAAGGGAAAGGTGTATGTAGCGAAAGGGATGGAGAGGAAAAGAGGGAGGGAGAGGAAGAGAGGGAGAGGAAGAGAGGGAGGGAGAGGCAAAGAGGGAGGGAGAGGAAGAGAGGGAGGGAGTAGGAGGGAAAAGAAGAGAGGGAGGGAGTGGGAGGGAGAGGAAGAGAGAGGGTGAGAAAAAAGGAAGAGAGAGTGAGAGAGAGAGAGAGAGACAGAGAGAGGGAGGGGGGGGGGGGAGCGGAAGAAAAATAAAAATAAAGAAATAGAAAGAGGAAATGGAGGGGGTAGGGTAGTGCTACCAAACGCAAGCTATAGTATCATTGCCTGCCTCATTAAGAGAGCATCAGCAAAGCAAGCACTTCCATCACCGGCCTCTATACTCGCGCGTCCACTTGAGCGAATATCGGCGTCGTCTCACCTCGCATGCACTCAGCGACAAGTGGAACAAGCCATTATCGCAACGGCCATGGTCGTTAGCTCTACTTACAGCTAACAATCGGGCAATCAAATGAGCGAATCGGCTGTTTAGTATTCCATTATGGACGCTGCCACCAGTAGAAGATGCGGTTAGAATGAACGTGATTATAACACGGAAAGGGTTACGGCCTCCTCGGCTTGGCGTAACATTCCGAAGAACGTGCATTTCTTGTATAACTGGCCTGTGCTCGCCAATATATGTGTATTTGTATGTACACACGCATGCAAACACAAATAAGTGTGTATCTGATGCATATATATATATATATATATATATATATATATATATATATATATAGAGAGAGAGAGAGAGAGAGAGAGAGAGAGAGAGAGAGAGAGAGAGAGAGAGAGAGAGAGAGAGAGAGAGAGAGAGAGAGACACACACACACACACACACACACACACACACACACACACACACACACACACACACACACACATATATGAATATTTGGTTGTCTTTGGCATTAGCTTTCTTTAGCAAGAGTGCGTCCTTATGGTGTTTGCCCTTGTCCTTCTTTTTCAATACTTTCCGCTTTCAGCTTTCTTACCCTGTGTCCCTCCCTGTACTTTTCCATTTTTGCAAATATCTCGTACACAGTTAATATAAAAGATGAAATCATTCAGTCTGGCACTCCCGAATTGTTTGTCTGAGCCATTTTATGTATGGACAAACTCGTCTCCCTCAAAGATCGGGATCATTTTATTACAGTATTGTCAACATAGCATCTCAAGTTTCGCAGTTTATCGTGCATCGACTACTTCCCCATATTTGACATGTATATTTGAACACATTGTGTGTGTGTGTGTGTGTGTGTGTGTGTGTGTGTGTGTGTGTGTGTGTGTGTGTGTGTGTGTGTGTGTGTGTGTGTGTGTGTGTGTACGCGCGTGTACGCGCGTGCGTGCGTGCACAAATACACACATGCATATATATATATACAAGTGTTGTGCATTTGGGTATATACAAACGCATATATGTTAGTCTACGCGAATGACCCCACAATCATTTCAGATTAAAAGAACTTCTCTGCACCTTTGTGAGGCGGTATGCGAACGTGTATTTTGCCTCACCTGAATATACCGCGTCCAGACCAGGTATACGCCGTATGTCTGAGAGATCACACGCCAAGGGGAGGTAATGGATTTCCTGAAGGTAGTCTGGAGGCTCTGAAGGGCGTACAAAAGCGCTGAATTAAAGCGCGGGAAGCATGAGTTGCGATCCCCTGCTTATCGAGGGAAATAAATCAATTCAGCGACAAAATGATTTTGTAGGAAAGCAAACCAGCGCAAGAAAATACGAAGTGATACGAATGACGTGTGTGTGGAAAAGAAGAGGCAGTAATGACAGTTATTATTCTTTATTTCATGTGAACGTGACGAACTTTTAATGACGCCGGCGGCTATTGGAAGGATTTCGAGGAAGTCCACTGTCTTGTAAGCCACACGCACACACACTAAGAAAAGATGTACAGAAACACACACACACACACACACACACACACACACACACACACACACACACACACACACACACACATACACAGTGTGTGTGTGTATATAGATGAATAAATATGTATATAAATACATATATATGTATATATACATATATATAGACATATGTATATATACATATATATACATATATATATATATATATATATATATATATATATATACACCACATGTATGTATAAACATACAAATATACATATATACATGTAGATATGTGCATACATACACACAGATATATATATATACATATATATATCCATACATAGATATATATACTTACATACATACACACACACACACACACACACACACACACACACACACACACACACACACACACACACACACACACACACACACACACACACATACACACACACACATATATATATATATACATACATACATATACATATATATATATATATATATATATATATAAACATACACTCACACATACAAAGCTATCAATCACCCGGCCCCTCCTAAATTCAGCAAATCCACATCTGCATGCACGGACGCCCGCCGGTTGAACGTAATGATGTAACCATGCAAGCATTCCTGTGCCCGCGAGCCTGCATGCCTGGGACATAAAATGTGAAAGTGAATATCCTCACGAAGCTGCCTCGGCGCATGAAAGGGTTATGGGCTGCGTTGTGCCGAAGGGAAGGCCGGATATTACATCATGCGGGAAGGAAGTCGGCCAGGGCGTCTCTGGGGAAGTGGAGGAAGTTATTCTGTGAAGGAGAGTAATTGTAGGTGCATTCTGTGGCGGGCTGTTGGGACGCGTTAAAACTGTTCGATGTGGGGTGTGGCTATGGGGCGTACTCTCTCTGTGTCTCGCTTGGAGTAGTTGAGGTTATTCTGTCGAGAGGAGTAAAGTTTCAGGCGAATTCCGTGTCAAGAAGAGTAGAATATAATAAGTAGTCTTTAGTCATTCCCTATAATACTCAAGTCTATTTAAGGAAGAAAGGTAACTGCAAAGGCGTATTCTGTGGTCCTTTCTTGGAATACTCTACGAAGAGGAAAAAAATCAAGCGGGTTGTTATAACTTTCTGTGAAGAAGGGTAAGGCGTATTTAGCGGTTATGCAATGGGGAGTAACCGCCTCGGCATCTATCCGCATTAAAAGGCCAAGGAGGAATGAACCACAAGTTGCTTAATGCAAGAGTCAAGGGTCAAGGAGAGATTGTGAAGATATTTTAAGAATATTTGTAATGTAAGAATTCATAATGTTATGCAGATGATATGAGAAATTAGCACGGAGACGCGTAGACCGAGAAGGCTTATTGCACTAATTAAAAGACGCCTGACAATGATTTTTAGAGAAGAAACTGCCTTATATGGACCAAATCCATCTAGCGCCAGAATATTTAAGCACTCATAACTGTTTTCTGCACGAGTGTCATCTTTTTGCCCCAGGGAGCCTTATGTTTGGGCGCATTTTTACCCTTCGAGGTAAGCAACCCTGACGGAGTAAATGTCTCTCGAAATAAACGCAGTCCAAGCTCAACAACTTACTCTACCAAGATGATAGTTGCCTTTAAAGCACACTGTTTTTTTTTTTTCTATCAAAAATGCAGTTATTACTGAAATCACAACGTTTTATTCTGTCAAGACAACAGTAGTTTCTAGAACATAATGGTTTATTCTATCAAAATAACAATTGCTACTTAGGACAACAGATTAATCTACCGTAATTACAGTTGTTACTTAAAGTACAACCGCTTATTCTATCAGAATAACAAGCGCTACTGTGAAAACGCAAACGAGATCATTAAATTCCAACTCTCGAACCCCCTAAGGAGATTTCCTTAATCATTAACTGACTCGGCCACGATTTCTGATCTGCTCCTCATCTCCTCCTTTCCAGCATCACTCCTTCGACATCTGCCACGTTCTCAAGGCAGCACTTCCGGCTCTGCATCCCGTTCGCTCGCCCTGAGGTTTCGGTGTGGGGGTGGGGGTGGGGGGCCGTAATGAGAAGTCGCTTGGATTTGCGTCATTGGGGTGGGGTGGGTGGGGGTCTGGGGAAGTAAGGGAGAGAGGGAAGAAAGGGAGAGAGGAGAGAAGAGGGAGAGAGATGGAGAAGGAGTGAGGGACAGAGAGAAAGAGAAGAGCGAGAGAGAATAGGGGGGAGAGAAAATGAAGAAAAAGCTGCCCCTCTCCTAATGCAGATAATGAGAGTTCCCGCCTCCCCGCCCGAGAAAAACAACAAAGAGAAGCTTGTTAAAAAGGCGAATGTTTTGGTAACGGTGCTTAGGAATCGATCAGAAGAGGCTCCCATTTTTACTTCCCTTCTTTTATAATTCTTTCCTAATGTTTATTTTTCAGTAGGCGACAAAAAAACTGAACTTTCAAGAAACATAATGCTTCTAATACGGCAAATGAGACAAGAGATTAAAATGCTGATGAATACTAGCCATACGCACACGCACGTACGCACACACATGCCCATACGCACACACACACAGACTCATACCTTTCTGTCCTTCCCTCCCTCCCTCTCTCCCTCTCTTTCCCTCCCTCCCTCTCTCTCCCTCCCTCCCTCTATCTCTCTCTCTCTCTCTCTCTCTCTCTCTCTCTCTCTCTCTCTCTCTCTCTCTCTCTCTCTCTCTCTCTCTCTCTCTCTCTCCCTCCCTCCCTCCCCCCTTCCCCTCTCTCCAAGCCAGGATCACCGAGACAAGACACACATCCCGCACAACAAAGCTTCCGCGGCCAAGCAACGAGCATCATCACAGAAGAAGAGAGATGACCTACACAAGAGGAAAGAGATGCTGCGAGCCCATTGACCTCATTACCATTCCCACGAGGACAAGAGAGGGCGTCGCAGGAAGGGGGACAGACAGACGACAATCCTTAACCTGGCTGCCTTCAAACAACATGGAGTTTCCTTCAAGGATCATCAACTCGCTAAGACACCCCGAGTCGCATATTTACTGACGCAATAGTTTAGAAGTTGGTGTTATTGTTCAAAGTTTGGAATGGTCCAAGTTGGGGCGGGCTAATGACTTGCTCGAGGGGGAGGGGGTGCAGGAGGGGCGGCACGGGGTAGGAATGGGGTTGGTGTGTGAGATAGGGGATGGGGGGGGATAGGGGAAGGGGGGGGGTGGAGAACAGGAATGGGGAGAGACCTCTGTTGGCTGGAATTACCATGTTGAGAGACAACCGCAAAACTTGGAATTACAGCATACATAATCGATCTTAATGGGTGGCTAATTTATCCGATTACGAGTATGAGATATATATGTGAAGCCATTAGAAAGGAGAGGCTGTTTCGCGTCAACTCTAACACTCCGAACTGATTATAGATACAAGACCGATTTTAATTCATGAATATCGGGGACGTCCATCTGGTAATAATTCGTATAGTGTCTTAACCAAATGCCGACGGGCATGATGTGTACGTGTATGCCATGCCCACTGCGAGTTTACTTGTTTTATTGTTTTTAGCATAGATGGCTACACTTGCACTAAGTCACCAATGAGCCAATCACGAGTACTGCCTGTCTCGCCCGTTTACCCTTTTCTTTGATTTACTAAAATGTTTTACGTTATCTTATTTTGTTGTTACTAATGTTTATAACATTATAGTAATTATAACGTCTATAATAAAAATAACACCATCGATATTCATAGCACTAGTAAAAAAAATACATTTTCCCGACAATTCAAAGAAAGGTGAAATCAGGTAATTCTAAGCACTAGCAGAGCCATCTAAGTGCGGAGAAATTTCACAAAAAAATAAAAGAATAAAAAATGAGCACAGCATTTTCCCCATGTTTTATTCATTTTCCCCAGCAGGCATTGAGTTAATTATGAAGTAAAATGGATAGATTAAGACTCAATTACTTTCATCTAAATAAATAAAATTAGGTATCATTTTTTTTTTTTTTTTTTGTTTAACCTCAAAAGTGTGATTTTTGAAAGTCTAACAAGTTATCTCCACGCCCTTCATCTTCGGTTACACTGAACAATACATTATCAAAAATATGTTCATCACGTCATACTCATTCCTCCTTATCAGTTAATCTGATTTGTGACGAAGGCTTGGCCAATCCCTGATAACACAGTCTTAGCTACATTGGTCAAAATGCTGATGTATAGTGACTTCAGAATTCAAAGATCATGATTACTGGACTATGCCGTTCTCCTGCTGCTTGTTCTTCTCTGTCTCATTTCCTCTCTTCCATTTTCTTCGCTTTCTCTTACCTCCTTCTCATCTCTTTTTTTTCTTTTGTCGTCTCTTATATTTTCTCTTACATTTTTTTTTCTTTCTTTTTTTCTCTCTTCTGTCTGTCACATACACTCATATACGTAGACACACACACACACACACACACACACACACACACACACACACACACACACACACACACACACACACACACACACACAAACACACACACACACAGATACACTCTCTCTCTCTCTCTCTCTCTCTCTCTCTCTCTCTCTTTCTTTCTTTCTCTCTCTCTCTCTATCTCTCTCTCTCTCTCTCTCTCTTTCTTTCTTTCTCTCTCTCTCTCTATCTCTCTCTCTCTCTCTCTCTCTCTCTCTCTCTTTCTTTCTTTCTCTCTCTCTCTCTATCTCTCTCTCTCTCTCTCTCTCTCTCTCTCTCTCTCTCTCTCTCTCTCTCTCTCTCTCTCTCTCTCTCTCGGTCGTGTTAATTTGTTCACGACTTTTTCACGTGTTTTGAGCAAAGAGTATGACTCATCCAGGACGTGACAAGTAAAAAATTCTCATTATTTTCCTAGCAAACATGAATTATTTTGCCATCGTGACAGACGAAATGAAGTGTGCGCTGACAGGCATTTTAAAATTCATATGCAAATACATACATACTTGTATTATATATATATGTGTGTGTGTGTGTGTGTGTGTGTGTGTGTGTGTGTGTGTGTGTGTGTGTGTGTGTGTGTGTGTGTGTGTTATACATTATATAAATATATATGATATATATATTATATATGTACACATATATATACATATATATATGTATGTGTATATATGTATATATATATGTATATACATGTATATATATGTATTATACAGAGAGAGATAGAACGATATATATATATATATATATATATATATATATATATATATATATATATATATATATACATACATATGTGTGTGTGTGCGTGTGTGGAGAGAGAGAGAGAGAGAGAGAGAGAGAGAGAGAGAGAGAGAGAGAGAGAGAGAGAGAGAGAGAGAGAGAGAGAGAGAGACAGAGACAGAGACAGAGACAGAGACAGAGACAGAGACAGAGACAGAGAGATAGAGACATGGCCAGATAAACGCTGGAGGAGAGAAAACCAAAGGAAAAACTAAGAGAATGAACAGGGAAATAATGGCAGCCGCGACCTTTAACCTCAGTAACATCCCCAGAAGGATCCTTTCCCCAACACGCCTGATGTACCGCTGCCAACTTCACCACTCTATCGCTCGACAACACGGGGAATAAACTTCATATCCTTGTGTCTTTGGAGGGTCATGCCTGTAGTCTCTCGAAGTTGTGTAAGTCGCGGTTGGAGAGTGAGGGAAAAAGTGAATATCCCTGAAGAAAAAATGTGTCAAAAATGGCGCGTTTCGTGTCTTGCAATATTGCACATTGCGATAGAGAGAGAAAAGGATAGAGTTGGTAATAGTAGTCGAAGGATTGGTAAAGGGGATAGGATTTTAGTTGCTCCACAAAGACATTACTCACTTATTAAACTAAACACCATTACGTCTTATAAAAGCTGAATAACTTCACTTGCCAAAGTCACAAATGCATTTAAGTACACCTTCCCTCTCATATACGCATATAGGATACGATTTGCATATACATATCAGTTCACCCAAAAACTGCGCCTGAGTTTCATTGCATATGAATCTCCTTCATTGAACAACCTTTGCAAATATTGTTTAGCCTGCGAAATCTTGATGAAGATGTCATTAGTGCTGAATATACAGCAATCAGTCTTCTTTTTCATTAATCAACGTGAAACTGCAACACCAGATATTATACTTTTTTCTCTTCCATTCGGTCTTTTCTCTGTATCTGCAAATCGGGTTCATCCCTTGTGTTCGCTCAGAAGTGGAAATCTATCAATATATGAACACTGCAGAATTATTGTTTAAATTTTAGATGATATATGCAAGGGCTGAGACTTGAGCTCTTGAGAATGTCTTGTGGGTTGGTTGAAAATGCTTCGTGTTCATCGAATGTGTAGAAATTCGCAGTCTGACCATCAATAACATCAGTATACAGACTTGAATCAGTAGATCTTTAAAGGCTTATTGTGGTACGACAAGATTCCCTGTGACCCCCATCCCTTAAAAAAAAGAGAACAAAAAAAAGAGAACAAAAAAAAGAGAACAAAACAATCCATTCTATTCAGAGAGGTACAAGTGTCCCTGAAGATACCGAAAGCTTACGGGATAGCCTAGTCCCCAACAGACGGCGAGGAAAAGAGTATGGGGATTATTGTGCTCAACTCAGGAATACGAATTTGACCTTGGGTAATTATTGACGTCCACGAACAGAACAACACCAAGAGACCAAGGGGGAGTTTACATAGTTGGTGATAACAAGTTAAAAGCAGGTTCACAGCAGCTGCCGTTCTGGTTAAGGGCACTGGCTCCTTGGTGGCCATTATTCACTTATTTGCCTAACAAAAGGCACGGAGAAAAGGGACTCTCTTGAGGAAGACTGACCTACAGAGAAAGAAAGGGCCGGGCGTTGGGTTCTCGCATACTCAAAAGGGCGGAGAAGACCCCAAAAAGGCCTCTCTCGATCTCTCTCTGAACCACCTGCCTCCTATGCTCTCAGCCTTCGATCGGATCCGCGAATCTTTAAGAACAACGATTCCTTTCAAATCCCGACGACTGAACAGCACGTCGCAACCCAGGCCGAAGGTGACAAGCACAAGACTCAGCTGGTACTCTGAGTCGCTGGCGAGTGGTCACAGGGAGGCAGTGATGTGTGCTGGCAAGGGGAGGCGTAATAGAGGCCAAGGCGTGCCTCCAGAACGACAATTTACTGACCAGGAGTTTTACTACGTTGTTTTTTATGTGTGCTCTCGTTTATAGTATTTTTTTGCTCTCTCTCTTCTTGACTGCCTGTTGCATATTTTGCAGCGCCGCGGTCGCAGTGTGCCCTCTCCTTTGTGTACTTTTATCGCTAGCGAGCCTTAGGTAGTATCTCTTTTCTCTTTTCTTTTCTTGGGAGTAGCCTTTGCCTTACCTAGGTAATATATGTTGAGAAGGGCGGTATCCCTCTCCTCCTGCTTTCTCCTAGTTTATTCCTCTCTCCCTTTCCCTCTCACTCTCACTTCCATTCCCACTCCTACTCTTACTCGCACTCCTACACCCACTTTAACTCCCACTCCCTCTCTCTCTCTCTCTTAGGACTTAGATCTAGAATATATGAATATATTAGCAAACTAGAATAAAACCTCGACAAAGTAAAAAAAAAAAAAAAAAATGTTACGATAAACCTGATATTTCTGTGAGGTTAACGTTTATTCAAATATCTTGAACATGTGTTCACGTTGGCCATTTTGACTGACCGAGTAAATTCCATTTTAAATGGGTTATTTGAAGAGAAGAGGAGAGAGAGAGAGAGAGAGAGAGAGAGAGAGAGAGAGAGAGAGAGAGAGAGAGAGAGAGAGAGAGAGAGAGAGAGAGAGAGAGAGACAGAGAGAGAGAGAGAGAGAGAGAATGAGAGAAAGTTGAAGTATAAAATATCGCATTTGATAAAGGTAAAATCGTTCCCAAGTTATATTCAAAATACTGATAGAGTAGGATAAGACTCAAGTGTAGGTTGGTGGGGAGTGTGACCTCTCTGAGCTCGTCTCTGAGAAATCATTTTGGTAAAAATAGCAGTTGCTCTAATATAAAAATCAATAGTAGAGTGTGTACGTGCAGTGTACACACACACACACACACACACACACACACACACACACACACACACACACACACACACACACATACACACACACACACACACACACACACACACACACACACACACACACATATATACATATATATATATATATATATATATATATATATATATATATATATATAATATTTTTTTTTGCGAGAGAGAGAGAGAGAAAGAGAGAGAGAGAGAGAGAGAGAGAGAGAGAGAGAGAGAGAGAGAGAGAGAGAGAGAGAGAGAGAGAGAGAGAGAGAGAGAGAGAAAGAGATACACAGCCTGACACACAGTCATATAGATACAGATACATACATGCTAAATGAACAAATAACCCCCAGTTACATAAATCCGCCATAAAACT
>NC_061842.1:12261589-12271589 GCF_019202785.1 Penaeus chinensis
GTGTGTGTGTGTGTGTGTGTGTGTGTGTGTGTTGTGTGTGTGTGTGTGTGTGCTTGAATGTTCATGTATACACACGTACACAGATAGACTGGTAGGCATATGGTCACATAAATAGGTAGGAGGTAGGTAAATAGACAGATAAATAGATAGACATATAGACACACAGATAGAAATATAGACAGAGAGGCAAACAGATGAAAAGGAGACAGACATATATATATATTTGATATATAGGCAAACAGACAGATAGATAAATTAGACAGGAGAGAAAGCGGATATAAAGACGAAGAGAAATAGGAGAGGATGAGAGAGATGGCAACAATAAGAAATCAAGCAACAGACAGACTGGGCGCTCAACAGAAGAGACTCCCAAATCACCGTAATGCAATAAAGTCAATGTCGCTTCTCTTTGATACAAGCTTTTTCACTGCCTCACTTGACTTCCAAGAACCACACACACACACCACACACACACACACACACACACACACACACACACACACACACACACACACACACACACACACACACACACACACACACGCATATGTATGTGTATATATATAAATTAAATATATATATATACATATATATACATATATACATACTACATATGTATCTCTTGTGTCATCTTATTCAGAGAATAATAAAAAACATAATAGTATGAAGAGAGAGAAGCAGAGACAGAAAATGAGCGTGAGGAACAGTGACACTTACAGAGGCAGACACGAACAGACAACTAGATATACTATATAGATATAAGGATACACACAAAAAAAAAAAAAAAATCAATAAAGCGGGGACTTGGAGAGGAAACTTAGGTAAAGTGGCCTTGTTCGGAAGCCCGTTTTGCCCCCCCCCCCCCCCCCCCGTCACCCCTACCACCATTGTCCGCACACTTCATAAGGGGGGGGGGGGGTTGCAACAACTGATATGGGGGAAGGAGAGGAAGTAGGAGGAGGAAGGAGAAGGAAGTGGGGAAAGGAGAAAAGGAAGGGGAGGAAGACTATTAAGAGGTGGAGGAGGAGGAGGAGGAGGAGGAGGAGGAGGAGGAGGAGGAGGAGGAGGAGGAGGAGGAGGAGGAGGAGGAGGAGGAGGAGGAGGGGGAGGAAAGAAGAAGAAGAAGAAGAAGAAGAAGAAGAAGAAGAAGAAGATGAAGAAGAGGAGTAGTAAGAGGAAGAGAAGGAGGAGGAGGAAGAGGAGAGAGAAGAAAGAGAAAGAGGTTAAGAGGAAAAGGAGAAGGAAGAAGAGATGGAGCAGGAAGGAGCCGGTAAGAAAGAGGGCGAAAATAAGGATGAAAAGGGGGAATGGAGAAGGAGGAGAGAAACTGAAGAGAAAAAAGGAGGTGGGGAAGAAGAAAAGAGGAAAGGTGGGTGTCTGGGGAGGGAGAGATGAAAGGTGAGAGAAAGGGAGAACTAGAAAAAAATGGTAAAAAACAAAAGGAAAAGGGAGATACCTATACTGTAGCAAAAAGATATATAGGAAGGGAATAAATAAGAAAAGAAAAACATACTAGACTGAAGAAAAAAAAGAAATTAGAAAGAAAAAGAAAAAGAAGAAGAAGAAAACAATAAAAAAAACTAAACAGATATAACAGAAAACCACACGATTTCATAGAAAAAAAATCTAAAAAAAAAAAAAAAAAAAAGCCCAAAGAAAGAAAGAAAAAGAGAAATATCGCTAAACCGAAATAAATGAGAGAGATAGAGGAGAGAGGACGTAGTTAGCGAAGGAAGAGAAAGGCCCCAAGAAGACTATAGGCCGCGAGACAAAGCCCGAAGCGCTTGATTGTGAAGCGACTAACTAGGTGTTCCGGCGAACTCGCATCGAGGGAGGAGAGCAGGGGGGCGTGGGGACATTAATGGTCGCCTGCCCCTTCGCCGCTCTCTCTGCCCCGCAGTCTTTTCTCTTGCTTTCGCAGATTTCCCGGCCTTTCTTAGTCTTCCTCTTCTCCGATTTCAGCATCTTCTTCTCATCATTAATATTCTTTTACTGCTTATTTTTTTTCTTCTTCTTCTTCTCGGAGTTCATCATATTCTTCTCCTTCTTATTACTATTTTTATTTTTCTTCTTGTTATTTTTCTTCTTCTTCGTCTCTGATTTCATCACATTCTTCTCCTTCTTATTGCTATTTTATTTTTCTTATTATTTTTCCACTTGTTTCTGAGTTCCTCTCTTCTTTTTCTTCCTATTCTTTTCTGACATCCTCTTCTTTTTTTTCTTTTTATTATTATTATTATCATTATTATTTGTCTTCTTTTTTCTTCTGTTTTCTCTTCTCTGACTCCCTTTCCTTCTCCCTTTCTTCTTCTTCTTCTTCTTCTTCTTCTTCTTCTTCTTCTTCTTCTTCTTCTTCTTCTTCTTCTTCTTCTTCTTCTTCTTCTTTGATATCGGCTCCTTTTTTCATCTTCTTCTCCTCCATTGTCTTCTTTTTATTCTCTGACTTGCATCCTTCCCCTTTTTTCCCCTTCCCTTTCCTTTTCCTTTCTATTTTCCTTTCTTTTTCTCTGTCTTATTCTTCTCCGATTTTTCTTCTTCTCCGGATGCTACTTTCTTATTTGCCTTCTATTGTTGTTTTTTTCTTCTGCTTTTATATCTTAATATATTTATCTTTATAAGAAAATAATGAAAATGACAATACTAAAGAAGATAATGATGAAGGTGAATATGACGGTAAAGATAATGAAAAAGATGAAGGTGAAGATCAGACAAAGATAACGATAAAGATGAAGATAAATATGAGGATAAGAGTGACGATAATGATAAAGATTAAGATTAAGATGAAGATGGATATGATGATAAAGATAAAGTTGAATAATGAAAGCGAAGGCGAAAATGGAAGTACATATAAAAAAGATAAATAAAGAGAGAACGAAAATAAAGATAAAGAAAACGATGATAAAGATAAAGAAAACGAAGATAAACATAAAAAATAAAGAAAATGAAGAGAGATAAAAATAAAGAAAACAAAAATAAAGACAAAAATAAAGAAAACGAAGATGAAGATTAAAAAAAAAAACGAAGATAAAGACACCGAAGGTAAATGTAAAGACAAAGCTAAACCTCAAGAAAGTCCCTCCTTCCTCCCCTCCACGTCCCTCCTTCCTCCCCTCCACGTCCCTCCTTCCTCCCCTCCACGTCCCTCCTTCCTCCCCTCCACGTCCCTCCTTCCTCCCCTCCACGTCCCTCCTTCCTCCCCTCCACGTCCCTCCTTCCTCCCCTCCACGTCCCTCCTTCCTCCCCTCCACGTCCCTCCTTCCTCCCCTCCACGTCCCTCCTTCCTCCCCTCCACGTCCCTCCTTCCTCCCCTCCACGTCCCTCCTTCCTCCCCTCCACGTCCCTCCTTCCTCCCCTCCACGTCCCTCCTTCCTCCCCTCCACGTCCCTCCTTCCTCCCCTCCACGTCCCTCCTTCCTCCCCTCCACGTCCCTCCTTCCTCCCCTCCACGTCCCTCCTTCCTCCCCTCCACGTCCCTCCTTCCTCCCCTCCACGTCCCTCCTTCCTCCCCTCCACGTCCCTCCTTCCTCCCCTCCACGTCCCTCCTTCCTCCCCTCCACGTCCCTCCTTCCTCCCCTCCACGTCCCTCCTTCCTCCCCTCCACGTCCCTCCTTCCTCCCCTCCACGTCCCTCCTTCCTCCCCTCCACGTCCCTCCTTCCTCCCCTCCACGTCCCTCCTTCCTCCCCTCCACGTCCCTCCTTCCTCCCCTCCACGTCCCTCCTTCCTCCCCTCCACGTCCCTCCTTCCTCCCCTCCACGTCCCTCCTTCCTCCCCTCCACGTCCCTCCTTCCTCCCCTCCACGTCCCTCCTTCCTCCCCTCCACGTCCCTCCTTCCTCCCCTCCACGTCCCTCCTTCCTCCCCTCCACGTCCCTCCTTCCTCCCCTCCACGTCCCTCCTTCCTCCCCTCCACGTCCCTCCTTCCTCCCCTCCACGTCCCTCCTTCCTCCCCTCCACGTCCCTCCTTCCTCCCCTCCACGTCCCTCCTTCCTCCCCTCCACGTCCCTCCTTCCTCCCCTCCACGTCCCTCCTTCCTCCCCTCCACGTCCCTCCTTCCTCCCCTCCACGTCCCTCCTTCCTCCCCTCCACGTCCCTCCTTCCTCCCCTCCACGTCCCTCCTTCCTCCCCTCCACGTCCCTCCTTCCTCCCCTCCACGTCCCTCCTTCCTCCCCTCCACGTCCCTCCTTCCTCCCCTCCACGTCCCTCCTTCCTCCCCTCCACGTCCCTCCTTCCTCCCCTCCACGTCCCTCCTTCCTCCCCTCCACGTCCCTCCTTCCTCCCCTCCACGTCCCTCCTTCCTCCCCTCCACGTCCCTCCTTCCTCCCTTCCACGTCCCTCCTTCCTCCCCTCCACGTCCCTCCTTCCTCCCCTCCACGTCCCTCCTTCCTCCCCTCCACGTCCCTCCTTCCTTCCTTTCCACCGTCCCTCTTCCTCCCTTCCACCCGTCCCTCCTTCTCCCCTCTATCCCTCCTTTATTTCTTATTCCCTCCCCTCCCCTCCCCCTCCAGCTCTTTCCTTCCCCCCACTCTCCCCTTCTTCCCCACCCCCTTCCCTCTTTCCTTTCCCCCCCTCTCTCCCCTTCTTCCCTCCTTTTCCCCCTCCGCCGTTTCCCCCCAATATTATCATTCTCCTCCTCATGGCCTGTTGTTTATGTACCCGCAGTTTAACATATAGTTTATACGTGTTTATTGCCCTCATATCAAACACCCATTAGGTTAATTCATGGCGACACTAAATTAACATTTGAGCCATTGAACTGGTCCTGTGTCTGCGCGCGAGCAATTCTATTTTTAGTCCAATGTCATCATGTTTGTCGTTGTTGTTGTTGTTGTTTGTTTGTGTGGTTTGTAGCGCGATTCTAGTGGATTGTGTTTAACTCTTTCCCACGCTAATTGTGCATTCTTTTTATAACATTTTCGATTATACATTTGTTTGTCACGCGTTTTTGTTGTTTATGAGTGAGTGAGTGAGTGAGTGAGTGAGTGAGTGAGTGAGTGAGTGAGTGAGTGAGTGAGTGAGTGAGTGAGTGAGTGAGTGAGTGAGTGAGTAAATGAGTGAGTGAATGAGTAAGTGAGTGAGTGAATGAGTAAGTGAGTGATTGAGTGAATAAATGAGTGAGTGAAAGAGAATATTTATGAGTAAGAGGGAGGGAGGAAAAGGAGGGAGAGGAGAAACGAAGAGATAGAAAGTAAGAGAGAGGGAAAGAGAGAGAGAAAGGGAGAGAGAGAGAGAGAGAGAGAGAGAGAGAGAGAGAGACAGAGACAGAGACAGAGACAGAGACAGAGACAGAGACAGAGACAGAGACAGAGACAGAGACAGAGAGAGAGAGAGAGAGAGAGAGAGAGAGAGAGAGAGAGAGAGAGAGAGAGAGAGAGAGAGAGAAAGAAAGCATACAGACAGACAGAGAGAAGCATGTGTGTTTGTATTTCCGCTCGTGCGTGTGTGCTAATACTCCCGCGAGCAAATATGGGCTTCCGTCTCTCTTTCCCAGCCCGCATCGCCCCAGCATCGACGAAGCTACACGGAAACAGCAGCCCGTAAGCCAAGAAAACGCTAAGCCTCATACATCACTTCCCTGAACTGAGAGGAGGGGGGGGGGGGAGGAAGAGGGTGGTAGGGGTACCAGGGGAGGGTTGCAATAAATATATTATTCAATCGAGTAATATTTCAAGACTTGTAACAGCAGTATTACTCACCCGCCGTCGCACTGGCCATAATTAAAGGCCCAATCACGAAAATAATGGTAACCGATACCGATTGTCACATTTTAATTAATCCGGAATGAAGTAAAATTGGAGTTTAAAGCCCAGTTTCGCGCCGGCCGATTACAAGCTGCCTATTTTTGTACCGTAAATATTTCAGGCGTCACCTCGTACCGCGAAATGCAGGTCGAGGTTATTGGAACGATATCATTTGTATTTTTTTACGTGTTTTTTTTTTTTTCTACATGGTTTCTTTTTTCTTCTTTCTTTTCCCTTCTTTCTGTTTGTTTTTTCCTTTCTTGCTTGCTTTTAGGGGCTTTTTATTTTATTTTTATTTACTTTCTTGAGCAGGGGGGGGGGGGGGGGAGGGCGGTGCCGTCTGGTTTACTTACGTTCTTGGTTTGTTCCATTCTTCTTTCCTTCTCCATTCTCTTTTTTCTTCGTCTTCCTGTTCTTTTCTTCTTCTTTCCTTTTCTTTTCATTTTTCTTCTTCTTTTACTCCGTTTCCTTTTTCTTCTTCTACTTTTTATGTAATTCCTCTTCGCTCTTCGTCATTCATTTTCTCTTTTCGAAGGAGCAAAACGTTCTCCGAAGCTCTTGTTCATTTCCTTTTTTTTTTTGTCTTTTTTGTTTCCTTTACTTTATTTTTTCCGGTATTTTTGAGGTTTTAATCGGGTAAAGTATTATGAAATGACGTAGAATGATTATGTCCTTCCTTTTATTTTCGATTTTTATCAAACGCTATAAATTAGAATACTGCTCACATTCTATTTGCCGAAAGCAAAAGTATAATAAAGTAAAAGGTACTGTATACAAACAACGGACTTTTAATTCTTTTTAATTTATTCTAAGTGATCATGATAATGATAATGATAATAGTAATAATAATCATCATAACTGTAATGACCGTAATGATATCAATGACGATAATAGCAACAATTATAATAATAACAGAAGATAATAAATAACCACGCGAAAGTGTAAACTGATATCAACAACGGAAAACAACAACATATTTAATAATAACGACAATAACAAAAGATGATCAATAAACAGGCAAAAGCATACACTTATATGAAGCCTATATATTTCGACACCACGCCTCCTCCTCCTCCTCTCTCTCGCTTTATCTTCGTCTTCCTCTCTCTCTCTCTTCTAACGAAGGTGAAAGAGAAACCAAAGGGAGAAAACCGCAGGGCTCTAAACAAGGGTGAAGGAGGCACCTGGGGAGGCGGGGGGGGGGGGAAGGGGGGAGGAAGGAGGAGGTGGGGGTGGGGGTCGTCATCAGGAGCTCGAAGGATGTGCGCCCAATTGCGTCGTATTCAGAGACAATGGACGCGTCTTTTCCTGATTTCTGAGGAGGTCTCGGTCAGCGATAGAAGGAGGGGGGGAGAGGGAGAGGGAGAGGGAGAGGGAGAGGGAGAGGGAGAGGGAGAGGGAGAGGGAGAGGGAGAGGGAGAGGGAGAAGGAGGGAGAGGGAGAGGGAGAGGGAGAGGGAGAAGGAGGAAGAGGGAGAGGGAGAGGGAGAAGGAGGGAGAGGGAGAGGGGGAGGGAGAAGGAGGAAGAGGGAGTGGGAGAGAGAGGCGAAGAGAGAGAGGGAGAGGCAGAAGGAGGAAGAAGGAGAGGGAGAGGGAGAAGGAGGAAGAGGGAGTGGGAGAGGGAGGCGAAGAGGGAATGGGGAGGGAGAAGATGGAGGAGACGGAGATGGAGGTGGGAGAAGGAGGGAGAAATAAAGTGAGGGAGAGGGATCAAGCTGGATAGAGTGAAGAACAGGAAACAACATAACGCATAGCAAGTTCATTGAGCCCAGTGTTTCGAACCTACACACAGCGGTGCGGAAAATCACTTAATAAAACTCAAAATAGGTATGGGGAGCGGTGGAATTAGAAAATGACGTTCTCATTCTCTCTCTCCTCCCCTCGCTATCCTACTTTCAGTCCATTCTGCTTTGTTCTTTTTTTTTTTTTTTTTTTTTTTTTTTTATCTCTCTCTTACTCTCCTTACCTTTTCCTCTAATAATCATTTTTCTTTTTCTTTCTCTTCCTCTTCCTTCTCGTTTTATTTTTTCTCTTTTTCTGTCTACGTATATATCTCTTTCTCTATCTGTCTCCATTTTCCTTTCCCGCTTCCTCTTCCTCTTCCTCTTCCTCTCCCACTCTTCACCTGCAACTCGCTCTCTCCCTTTCCCTTTCCCACTTCCCTTCTTCCTTCTCTTTTAATAAATCCTCTCGAGTAACAATAAATCCTGTTTACCGTTCCGATAACCTAGCCATAATTCCTATGCTTTATAATGGCTGCATTCAATAATTTTCACACACACACACACACACACACACACACACATTCACACAAACACACACACAAACACACAAACACACACACACACACACACACACACACACACACACACACACACAGACACACACACACACACACACACACATATCATTATAATATATATATATATATATATTCATATATATAATACACACACACACACACACACACACACACACACACACACACACACACACACACACACACACACACACACACACATATATATATATATATATATATATATATATATATATATCCATATACACGCACATATATGTTACAAGTTTTTCCATATCTAGACATCTCTGCACGCCTCAGTGAATGTCTCACCTGTATCTCAATTACCTATGCACCCTTTCTCTCGATGGGATTGTATTTTACAGTTCCATGCCTAATATACTTCTAATCTATATTTCCCCTTCATTTTCTAAATTGTTTTGTCTACCGAGGTAATCCGTGTATCTGCGAAGTAAATGTGTAATAAATATATCTATATATCTATATATCTGTCTATCTATCTATCGGTCAATCAGCTAATCTCTCTGTCTATCCATATCTCTCTCTCTCTCTCTCTCATTATATATATATTAATATATTATATGAGTATACATATACATATAAATACACACAAACACACCCACCCACCCACCCACACACACACACACACACACACACACACACACACATGTGTATGAATGTATGTATGTATGTATGTATGTATGTATGTATGTATGTATGTATGTATGTATGTATGTATGTATGTATGTATGTATGTATGTATGTATGTATGTATCTATGTATGTATAAATATATATATTACCGTATATATCACAGCAATATATATACATATATATTTAAATATATACATATATTATATATAACCTTACATATCACAGGAAGGTGGAGTGCCCCCCCCCCCTATCCATGTTGTAAAGTAGGATTACAACTCGGTCGGGATGTGTAGCGGAGATCAATTCCATCTGCCATTAACTCGATATTGACAGGGAATTACTATAGGTGTTTTTGTGCGTCTACTTACAATAACGGAGTCATGACACGCTGTTGAATATGGGATACAGTGATGTTAAGCATAATGGATATCTTGCATAACGGACAATCTGTATTGCTCAATCATTTCCGGGATTGTCTTCCAGCCAAAATTCACAATGATTATTGATCAGATTATGTTCCGCGATTTGTGAAATCAATATGGCCGCGGGGAGTCGGGAAGCTTCTGTGACGAGCCATTAGTCTTAGTCAAGTGTGTACACGCCTTTGTCCATCGACTATACACGTATATTATGGTGATTGGTATTTCTGTATATAGACTTATGGGCTATACACGTACATATACTTATTGATAAATATATATACACACTGCAAGTGATACACAAATGCACATGCATATACATAAACATATACAAAACACACACACACACACACACACACACACACACACACACACACACACACACACACACACACACACACACACACACACACACACACACCACATGCAATCGGTAACCGCCAGAAAGGAGAAACGCAAGGAAAAACTATACGAAGAAGAAAAACAAAAGACGAAACGGAAGAAAAAGGAAAAAAAAAGAAGGAAAAAAAAAAAAAAAAAAGCAAGAAACACAAACACAATACAAAGTCTTCTTGAATTATCTCCTCTCTCTCTCGCCTTCGTCTTCCAATTTCCTTGAGAGTCAACGCCAGGGCAACCAAAGACGCATCAATGCAAATTCTAATCAGACAATGCGTCACCCTTTTCAGTGTCAGATTGCACTCTCGGCCCTCCACTGGCCTTTTTTATTTTCGATGAACACAATATGGAATCGGAAGAAAATAAATATAATGAGTAAAAAGAGAAAAAAGGCATAAACACAATAGGCTAAAATTTATAAGTTATAGTTGAAAGTTATTCCACACATGCGCACAGCAAAAATACATGCACACG
>NC_061842.1:12284089-12301589 GCF_019202785.1 Penaeus chinensis
TTCTTGACCTTTCTCCTTGTTATTATTATTTTTTTTTTTGCTATTTTTTTCTGTTAGCCCCGCACTAGGCTACCCTATTTATCTCCTTGTTTTTGTTACATAGAATTTGTTTCTACCTACACCGTCTGTCTGTCTCTCTCTCTCTCTCTCTCTCTCTCTCTCTCTCTCTCTCTCTCTCTCTCTCTCTCTCTCTCTCTCTCTCTCTCTCTCTCAGTTCAACTAATTACCTTTCTCTCCCATCTCTGTCTCTCCCAAATCCCCTTCCTTTTCTCTACATCCCAAGATACCTCTATCCCTTCCCTTCCAGCCTCCTCCCTCCCCCTTCCCCCCAGCTCCCTCCTTCCCTCCCCTTACAACCCTCTCTCTGCTCCCCCACCCTCTCTACCCCTTCGACTCCGCCCCCCTCCCTCCCCCTCCCTCCTCCCCTTCCCTCACAACCCTCCCTCTACCCCCTCCCTCTGATTCCACCCCCACCCCCTCCGTCCAATACACACAGAGAGAACCAACGAAGGGGAAAAAAGCCTTTCCAATAATATACGGTCTTAAGACAGGTCGTAATCACACACTGATGAAGGTCTGCCGATATTCGCCAGCTACAATCGTCTCCTTTGCCTGGAAGGTCTGGTCAGCCCTTTATTTTTCTCTTTTTTCTTCATTTTTTTTCTCTTTCTTTCTTCTTTTTCCCTTCTTCTTCTTCTCCCCCCCCCCTTTTTTTTTTTTTGGGGGGGGGGAGGTGTTGAGCCAAGTTACGGTCAAGTGAGCGGTCTCTGGGGGGGTTGAGAGGGGTGGGGGGGGTAGGTGGGGGGGGGCCAATAGGGAAGGCGGGGGAGGAATGGGGAGAAAAAAAAGGTGTGAAAGAAAGATAGGGGAAGAAAAGGACGAAAGGAATGGAAAGGAAAAGACGGATTACGGAAGGAAAGGACGAAAGGAATGGAAAGGAAAGGAACAGAGAGAAGAGAAGAGAAGGAAAGGAAGTAAAGAAAGGAGGAAAGAGAGGGGAAGCGAAGGAAGAACAGAGGGAAAGGAATGGAGAGAAGGGGAGAAGAGGAAGATAAGAAGGAAAGGAACGAAGAGAAGGGGAATGGAAGAAGTAAGAAAGGAAGATAAATGAAACTAAAGAAAAGAAAGATAAAAAGAAAGGTTAAGAAAAGAGGAGACGAAATATGAACCGAAGAAAATGGGAAAGGGAAGAAGAAAAGAAGGGAGGGAAATAAAGAGAAAGAAAGGAAGGATGGAAAGAAGTTAAGAAAAAGGGAAAAAAAAGTCATCAAGAAAAGAAGCGAAGAAAAGAAAAAGGAAAAGGGAAAAGAATTCATCTTCATCGTCTTCTGATACCATTTAGCATGAGGTAGTACCCATTCGTCTCTCACTCTATAAACTCATAAATACGAAACCCTTAGAACGACAATAAAAAAAAATGTATTTGTTCGGGGGGGGGGGGGGTTGCCAAGTTCTCCTTTACTTCATTATCAATACAAGAAAGTGGCCCATGTTTCTATAGAGCAGTCATAGAAATAAGTGACAGGTAACTTACTCAGTAGCAGGTCCATAAAAAAGAGACGTATTTCTCGCCAAAAGCATATCGTTCCCCCTTCGAATAAGTTCAAATAAATCAAGGCAATATCCTCTACGGGTTGATTTGATATGGTGTCTAATAAAAGTACCCGTGCTTAGTCATGTTAACAGCTCGCATTCCTGGAAATCAAAGGGATATTCTTGCTCAGGAGGGAAGTAGTTGCTAAATTGTTTCATCTTTCATGTTAAAGAATTGGAGAATTCTTTAACAGAGCTAAAAATATGGTATAAACTTGAAGAAGCTGGTCTAGAATTTCATCGAATTCATTTATATCAGATTACATAATGATATGGTAAAAAAAACTAATACTAAGGGCTAATAATACTGCTATTGTTGAAACTAATACTACTACTAAAAAAAAATATGGCTAATGCTCTTTCAGATAGAAATAATGACATTAGAATTAATATTTCAAAGAGCAATAGTGACACCAAAATTTACATTTCAAATGGCAATAATAACAACAATACTAATCATTTAATAAGAAATAATGATGATCATAATATTTTAAATAATATACTGATAACCTTTTCTTTTATCTTTTTCATCCCTTCTTTTTTTTAGGAAGAAATATGTATATCCCGCAGCCAAGGGAAAACGGGCCAAGACGCCATTACGAGTCCCAAGGGATCCCTTTAACGCCCCCCGATCCTCTTGAATTTTGACAACTTGATCAACATATTCTACTCTCGGACCTCTCGCCCCTTGCGTTCAAGAGGGATGATAGTTTAAGAGAACAGAATGAGAATACTTTCTTTTTTATACTATCTCTTGGGATGGTCACCTCCCAGAAAAAATAAATATATAAAACGAGCTTCATTTCACAGGCTGTTGGCATCTGTTGTCGGCGCGTCCAACCACACCAAAATCATTCCCCCGCTATAAATGTCTCAATGGCCCTTCAACAAACTTATGAATGTCCCCCATGAATGTCACCTTATGACTTTCCCCATAAACGCTAACCCCATCAACCTTCCCTTCCCCCCTCCTCGTCCCTCCTGCCCGTGATATTTCGGGACCCCCATTCAGAAACGCTGACGACGCACACAGCGAGATAGTTCTGTGGGGGATGAAAGACAGGGGGAAGGGGGGAGGTAGGGATGGGGGTTTAGGGAGGGGTAAGAAGGGAGGAAGGGTAGGTAAGAGAGAGGCGGTAAGGCAAGGAGGGAGGGAGGAAGGGAGGGTTTAAGGGAAGGAGGGAGGGAGGAAAGGAGGGAGGCAGGAAAGGAGGGTAGGTAAGATGGAGGGATTAAAGGAAAGAGGAAGGGAGGGAGGAAAGGAGGGAGGCAGGGAGAGAGGGTAGGTAAGAGGGAGGGATTAAGGGAAGGAGGAAGGGAGGGAGGAAAGGAGGGAGGCAGGGAGGGTAGGAAGAGGGAGGGATTAAGGGAAGGGGGAGGGAGGGTGAGGTCAGAGGCTTTACACTTATCACGGAAGCGACAATTTATTCTTATTGTTCTCCAGAGATGAGATATATTTCGTGACGGTGGGCCACGTCGCGGAGGTTGCTGGTACTTTTATTGTATTTCATCGAGCTTTCTTTTAATACATAAATACATACGTGTGTGTGTGTGTGTGTGTGTGTGTGTGTGTGTGTGTGTGTGTGTGTGTGTGTGTGTGTGTGTGTGTGTGTGTGTGTGTGTGTATGTGTGTGTATGTGCGTGTGCGTGTGCGTGTGCGTGTGCGTGTGCGTGCGCGCGCTACTAGTATTAGGACTTGAAAATAAATAAGAGAGTAATAGTGATAACAACAATAATAACAGTCATCAGTATCACCATGACTAACATAAGTATCATCTTCATCAGCAATATTATCATATAACAATACTGGAAATGACACCATTCATCATTACTACCCTCACCTTACCAAACAGAATAAATGATAATCATGCCCTCTATCATCAAAATCAGCAATCACCGACAACAACAAACACCAGAATTCTCAAGGCCAGCGCTCTGCAATCTTTCACAAACTCTCCACGAAGTCTAGTAGAAATGGTACCTCGCTCTCCGTTGCATTTCCAGCGGAGAGCCTCTGTTTCCATGGCTGGTTTGTAGTTTAATGCTGGGGGGCCGTGCGGTAATGGCCAGCCCGGTGTACTGGTTTTCGACAATAAATGGGGTAACAGTTCTTAGGGATATTTATAAACAGATGGTTTGTTGTCTTGACCATTAGAAGCTGGAAGTATTGGAGGTTTGTATTTCTAAAATCAAGTGGGTTTCTTTCGCTTAAGTTTGGAGTAATCTATGAACACACCCATACTCAAATGCATGCATACAAACAGACACAGACACGTACACGGACACGGACAAACACACACAAACACACACACACACACACACACACACACACACACACACACACACACACACACACACACACACACACACACACACACGCACGACTTCACGTAATCGTTTTTTCTTCTTTCCATTTTCACTTTATTTTTGTTTTCTTTGGTTATGTCACCCAATGTATAGGGTTACCAATAATCGAAATGTATATTTTCATCGCTCGCCGTTCGATTTGTTAAAAAAAAGAATAGAAAATATGATGAGATTAATCTTCTCCTAATCAAAATTGGATATTTTAAAATTTTATTTTCCTCTTCTCTCTCTCTCTCTCTCTCTCTCTCTCTCTCTCTCTCTCTCTCTCTCTCTCTCTCTCTCTCTCTCTCTCTCTCTCTCTCTCTCTTTCTCTCTCTCTCTCTCTCTCTTTCTATCTCTCTCTCATTCCCTTCCCCCCCTCTCTCTCTTTTCCTTTCTCTCTCCCTTTCCCTCCCTCTCTCTCCCTTTCCATCTCTCTGTCCTTTTCCCTTCCCCCCTCTCTCTTTTCCTTTCCTATTTCTTCCCCCCCTCTCCTACCCTCCCTCCCTGCCTCCTCCTCCCCCCCCCCCTTCACCATATTCACCCAGCCCAAGTCCACAGACGCATTCTCTCCATCACCCGCCTCGTCCCATCAACTCGGCATCCCTTGCATGAATTACTCTTTGTCCAGCTAAAGTAAGCGTTAACTATATTCGGATAAACTGTTACCCGATCGGCCTCTGATCTTCCTCTCCGACCAATTAGTATTCAGTGAGATATGATTAAAGAAATTTGCATAGTGTTGGATGCTGACCTTATTTTTCTTTCGGAGGGACAAAAGCAACAGGGGCCGAACTTTTGATTTTTGTTTTTTGGGGGGGTGGGGGGGAGGAAAAAGAATGTGTATTTTTCTAAGCTAGACTTTCGGGATAAGTTTGGCAATAGATCAAGTTAAAGGAGTGACTACAAATTCCGGGAAGTGAAAGGGAGTCAAAACGGGGTGGGGAGGGGGGGGGTGGGGGGGGTCGTAATGATAGATATTCTATTCTACAACTTCTAACTTCTTTTCGATTTGCACTTTGTCTTCTGGTGACACCATAACATATGTAGTGTTGTATTGTACATATCACTACCCACTTTATGAGCAATATCAATCTCTCACCCTCATTTCAAACATGAAATTAAAAATATCCATCAAAACGACTTTGATCACACACACACACACACACACACACACACACACACACACACACACACACACACACACACACACACACACACACCCGCACCCCCCACACAAACATATACAGCGCACACATGGCGTCCATAAATAAACCTCCCATTATCCCAAAAGCTTCCCTTGCAGTTTCCTCATACACACGGAACAATTACTCCGCTGTTGTTGTTTGCGCGGCCTTCGTAATCCAATCAACGGAAAGCGAAACACGGAGCGAATAGCGTGATGTGCCAATTTCGCGAACTAACAAGCCGGGTTATCGGCGATCTGTCGGTGATCAACTGCCGCGTCAACCAGCGAAGACCCTCCGTGTTCTCCCAGTGTCCGTGCGAGGCGGTTGATGGATGAATTCATCGGCGCAAGTGTGAATTCAGTCGACCAAATCGGCCGTGAGGCAGTCGTCAGCATTCATTCTGGGTTGCGCTGGTTGCGGAGTAAGGTAGGCGGCGGGGGGGGGGGGGGGGGGGGTGAGACGATCCTACTGATGGTTTATCGCTATGGTAGTCATTTTCATCAACGTTACTGCCATCAAACTGGGCCGCAGGCAAGAGTAACCGACGTGATGCTACTATGATTATCAAAATTACGTAAACCATTATTTACTACCAGTCTATATAACCATACAGACCTTGTTTACAACCACCAGAAATAATTACCATCCCACCTGTCGAGAAGAACTACCATCGACAACACAGTACTACCACCTACTGCCATCAGGTCACGCTGTCTTCCGAGCTTAATACCCGAGGCTAATCCTGCTCTAGTTTCCAATACTATTATCATAACGATGCTCATTAGCGCCGGACACCAAGGCCCATGAGCGCATTACCTCTCACTTAATCTCGTGCATCGTTAAATAAGACGATCGAATGCGATATCCTTACATCTGGACGTTCTGTTATATGACTTGGCGAACGAGAATAGAATCAAATACATTGGGAAAGCCGTTGTGGACACTAGCCTTCAGTGGGAAATGATCCTTGTGTTTGACGTGTGACGATGCGAGTATTGCTAGAATCACCAACACACACACACACACACACACACACACACACACACACACACACACACACACACACACACACACACACACACACACACACACACACACACACGACACGATCGTTCTAATGTAAAGGTCAAGTGAGAAAATAGGGAAAGAAAAATAAGGAAGGAGGAAGAAAATAATTTTAAAAGGAACAGAAACAGGAGAAAGAAAACCGAAGTTAGAAAGACAAAAAATGGGGTGGGGGAGATGAAAAGACACGAATAAAGAACGAGAGATAGGGAGCACGGGTGATGAAAGGAAGAATCGAAGGAGGAGAAAGGGGAGCAAACAAGGCAAGATGGACGGAGGAAGGCACAATCGAGACCCAGGTGAATCCGAGACAATTAAACCGATACATCACCGGTGTCGAGATCACAAAGCCCAGACGCGGCCCGACAGACTAAGATGGAGAGGGTGTGGCTACGCGATCTCGGCTTCTTGGTCGTGTCCGCGTGTCCGGAGCCGCGTGTGTCTTTGTGCGGCCGTCGAGGGGCCCTGATGGGCTCTGAGGTGGCTGGCAGGGGCGTGTGTCCGGCTGTGAGGTGTCTTGTATGGAGGTCGATCTGTCTGTTGAGTTGCGGGTCGTCTTGTAAGGAGGTCGATCTCACTGCTGGGCTGTGGGGTGCCTAGTGGGAAGCGTGTCTGGCTGTGGCGTGTCTTGTCTGGGGGTCGATGTGGGGTGTCCTGTGTGGCGCGTTTTGTGGAGGGTTTTTGGGGGGTCTGATAGGCTGTGCTGTGTCTTCTGTGGCGCGTCACTGACTCCATCGCGTCTTGTGTGGCGCTCTGAGTGTCTGCTGTGCTTTCAGATGCCTACAGAGTTATGTGTGTATGTGTAAATGTATGTGCGTATGTACATATATATGTATGTGTATATGAAGATATGAATATGCACTTGTTCGTTAGTGCATATGTACAGCGAATACATGTGCATGTTTATTTTGGTGTGTTTAGTCCTTGCAGCAAGGAAACTCTAGTGCTTCTGATTAACAAATGACACTTTCTTCTTTCTTCACACTTTTATTCACATGCCAGATCTTTTCTTGTGGAAGCCAGACCTTTTCTCAGAAATAGCACAATGGTAAAGCTTTTTTGTTCGTCCATTATTTACGTCCTTTTTCTTCTTCCCTCAAGACGTTAACAAGTCTATGCGACAACAGAGAAAATGGTTGAACTCTTAAGCCCGTTGCTTATTCTTTCGTCACGTTTAGATTATATTATGTGCATATGTTGGCTTCTACATATTTGCCTGTATGTTCTTATGGACTTCTACATTTGTTTATTTACACTTCGAAAAGGCAATCACAAACAGACCCATACACACAAGCACACATACAGATATAAGAATATATGTACTTAACCACACACACACACACACACACACACACACACACACACACACACACACACACACACACACACACACACACACACACACATACACACACACACATATGTATAAGTGTGTGTGTGTGTGTGTGTGTGCGTGCGTGCGTGCGTGCGTGCGTGCGTGCGTGCGTGCGTGCGTGTGTGTGTATGTGTGTGTGTGTGTGTGTGTGTGTGTGTGTGTGTGTGTGTGTGTGTGTGTGTGTGTGTGTGCGTGCGTATATACATACACCGAAATTAATCAATTTCGGTTATTTAATCGTCTGATTTAATTTAATTTTTGTGTTGGCAGTTTCCTTTTTATCTTTGCGTTTGTGTTTTATTCATACACATCCATCCCTCCATACATACATGCATGCATGCACACACACATACACACAGCCTGATAATTATTTACAAATCCGTCTATTTCTTTCTCAGGAAGAGACCGGGGTTACATCCTAAGCGCAGTCTTAATTACTTCTGCTTAATATTCACAGCTTCCAACGACGCGAAATATGATTAATCACTCAGTGAAGAACAGAAAAAAATCATACTCTCGCTTTATGTTTCTTTCATTCAGTTTAATCTATAATTCGTTAGGACATGATTAAACTTTTTTCTCACGTCACAATCAACGACAGGTTGGGAGGGGAAGAGGAGGGGAGGGGAGGGGAGGGGAGGGGAGGACAGGGGAGGGGAGGAGAGAAGGGGACAGGAGAGGAGAGGAAAGGGAAAGAAAGAAAGAGTGGAGAAGTGAAGACCGATAAAGAGAAAGGAATGAAGGGGAAAGGGAGAGGATGGGAAGAGGAAGAAAGGGGGACATGAAAGGGAAAGAGAGGAGAGGAGAGAAGGAGGGAAGGGGGCCACGAAGTGAAGAGCTGAGAAAAGAAGCAGAGGAGGGGCAATTGAAGCGGAGACAATGTGAAGATTAAAGAGAGAGGAACAGGGAAAGAGAATAGGGGAGAAGACAATGAAATAAGCTAACGGACAGAAGAAAAGGTCTGATGACACAGAAAAATAGGGTGAGAGATGAGAGAGAGGGAGAGGGAGAGAGAGAGAGAGAGAGAGAGAGAGAGAGAGAGAGAGAGAGAGAGAGAGAGAGAGAGAGAGAGAGAGAGAGAGAGAGAGAGAGAGGGAGGGAGGGAGGGAGAGAGAAAGAAAGAAAGAAAGAAAGAAAGAAAGAAAGAGAGAAAGAAAGAGAGAGAGAGAGAAAGAGAGAGAGAGAGAGGGAGAGAGAGAGAGAGAGAGAGAGAGAGAGAGAGAGAGAGAGAGAGAGAGAGAGAGAGAGAGAGAGAGAGAGAGAGAGAGAGAGAGAGAGAGAGAGAGAGAGAGAGAGAGAGAGAGAGAGAGAGAGAGAGAGAGAGAGAGAGAGGAGAGGAAAATAAAATTCTAAGATGTCCAAGAAAGGAGGGAGGGAGAGAGCGACAAAGCGACAGAGCAACGGAAGTGCATGGAAAAGAGAGAGGAACAGGGAAAGAGAATAGGGGAGAAGACAATGAAATAAGCTAACGGACAGAAGAAAAGGTCTGATGACACAGAAAAATAGGGTGAGAGATGAGAGAGAGGGAGAGGGAGAGAGAGAGAGAGAGAGAGAGAGAGAGAGAGAGAGAGAGAGAGAGAGAGAGAGAGAGAGAGAGAGAGAGAGAGAGAGGGAGGGAGGGAGAGAGAAAGAAAGAAAGAAAGAAAGAAAGAAAGAAAGAGAGAAAGAAAGAGAGAGAGAGAGAAAGAGAGAGAGAGAGAGGGAGAGAGAGAGAGAGAGAGAGAGAGAGAGAGAGAGAGAGAGAGAGAGAGAGAGAGAGAGAGAGAGAGAGAGAGAGAGATAGAGAGAGAGAGAGAGAGAGAGAGAGAGAGAGAGAGAGAGAGAGAGAGAGAGAGAGAGAGTTAGAACGCATTGAAACAAAGATTAATACAAAAAGTTTCCGCACAGAGCGAAAGGGGAAAACAACATACGAAGAGAGAAACAGTTGGAAAATATTAATTTTAAAATACCAATATGTAAATAAATAAATCAATTAATAAGAATAAGTATATAAACAGGACACATGAATAGCTAATTCACTAATACAAAAAATGATAAATGAATAGATACATAAACAAATATATAAACCTACAAACAAATAAAAAATTACTTCATGACAAGATAAAAGATGAAACCATTTACACTATATTTTCACAACCTCTACTACACACCTTACCACTCCCTCTCTCTCTTCCTCTCTATTCTCCTTCTCCTCCCTCTTCTCCCTCCCCCTCCCCCCCATCCCTATTCCAGCCCAAGCCCTTGCCAAGCCCTTGTGACAAGCAACGGGGCGTGATGGGCGTGCGGGCGGCCACACAGCAAGCGCCACTCACGCCTCAAAGTTATCCCACATCGGCAAACACGGCGACAGTGTTATCGGGGGGCGGGTCCTGACCGCTCCACGACGCGAGCTCTGTCCTCGAAGTCGCGAAGTGTGTGTGTGTGCTTGCGCGAAAGGAAAGGGGGGGGGGGGGAGAGGGTACTGAGGGAGGAGGGATGGAGGGGAGGAGGGAGGGAGAAGGAGGGAAGGAGATGGAAGGAGGGAGGGAGATGGAGGGAGGGAGGGGGAGAGGGAGAAAAAGGGTGAGGAGGGTGGGAGAGATGAGAGAGAGAGAGAGAGAGAGAGAGAGAGAGAGAGAGAGAGAGAGAGAGAGAGAGAGAGAGAGAGAGAGAGAGAGAGAGAGAGAGAGCAAGTGTGGTGGGAGGAGAATAGGATACTAAGAGAGAGGAAAAGGGAGAAAAGAGAGAAAGCCAAGAGGGAGGGGGAGAGAAAGATAAAGAAAGAGCGTGAAAGTTGAGGAAGAGCGAGAGAGAGAAATAGAGAGGGCAAAATAAAGCGAAGAGGAGGGTAAAATGAGAATGGAAAGAAGAGGGGAGAGATAGAGAGGATGGGGGGGGGGGGGGGAGGGCGAGAGAAGATGGAAAGGAATTAAAAGAAGGAGTTCGAGTACAGGAGACAAAGTGGGAGACAGAAGAAGGAGATAGGAAAGACAGAAAACAATAAAGAAAAGAGAGAGAGAAAAAAAAAAACCCCACCATAAAGAGTGAAGAATCCGGAATTATGAGATATCCAAAATGTGTACTTTTTATAAATGAAATTAAAATACCAAACAGCCTATCCAGCTAAAGCTTTAATCACTTTTTCGAATTTTAACTCATACCAGGCATGTTCACTAAATTGAAAAGAATAGAAAAAAAAAGCTCTGCTCCATGAACAGAGAGAACGAGGCAGATAGATACATAGATAGATGAATATATAGAGAGGGAGAGGGAGGGAGGGAGGGAGGGAGGGAGGGAGGGAGGGAGGGAGGGAGGGAGAGAGAGAGAGAGAGAGAGAGAGAGAGAGAGAGAGAGAGAGAGAGAGAGAGAGAGAGAGAGAGAGAGAGAGAGAAGACAGAGAGAGGAAGGGAGAGATAAAATGAAAGAGAAAGAGACAGAAAAAAAGAGAGAGGAAGAGAGGGATAGAGTGAAAGTGAAAGAGATAGAAAAAGAGAGAGAGAGAGAGAGAGGAAGAGAGGGATAAAGTGAACATGAAAGATAGAAAAAAAAAAAATCGACAAACATACAGACTACGAGACAGACAAAATGTACAACAAATTAACCCACAACTCCCCTCGCAATAACCACAGATAAGGAAAATCACTTTTATTTTTTTTATTTCATTTTTTTGCGTGTGACAGCTTATCAGCCAATCTGACTAAGTGAGCTGTAAATAACCGTACAAGAGGAGCGAGGCGGCGTGTCCGAGAAGAGGAAGTCAAGAGGCCAGCAAGAGGGACCGGTGGTGGGGGGAGAGGCACTCCGCCGCTGCTGGAGTGCCTGTGAGTGGCTCTAGAACGAAAGTAGTGAGCAAAGAAAAAAAAGAGAGAGAGAAAAAAAATACGAGGAGGAGGAGGTGGAGGTGGTGGAGGAGGGGGAGGAGGAGGGGGGAGGAGGAGGAGGAGGAGGAGGAGGAGGAGGAGGAGGAGGAGGAGGAGGAGGAGGAGGAGGAGGAGGAGGAGGAGGAGGAGGAGGAGGGGGAGGGGGAGGGGGGAGGGTAAGGGAATTTTCTGATACATCCTATTTGCTTTAGTATCATTATCATTATTTGATATTATAGTAGCAATGGGTGAAATAATACAAATAGGATTGATGAAAGTGCTAGATCATTTGAAATATACGTAACTGTCAAACTGTCAAACCAGCGTCATCGGTTTAATAAAATCATCATTATTCAAGACTAGATCTAGAATCATGATACAGGAAATTCTAAACTTTTCCTCCATTGGTTCTACACATAAGCAATATTACATACACATATTTCACATCTTCTCTTCTTCCAAGTTACCTCATCATACATCATTCATAAATCTCCAATGATACAACCCCCTTTTTCCATTCTATACAATTTCCACCTTTTACGTATATAAATCCCACACATTTCCCTTCAATATGCAATCATCCCATCATACAACCACTCATTTTTTTCTCCAAATTTCATACCTACCCCCTCTTTATTTCATTACCTCATACATTCAATCATTCTCTTTTCTTCTTCTTCTTCTTTAACAATCACTCTCCTAATAAGTGTTCCTCCTTATCCTTAAGACGTAACTATATATGGAAACGCTGAAGGAAGGCGAGGCGGCGAAGGAACGTCATCCGTCTCCCAAGATGTTTACGTCACAGATAAAGGAAGGGCGAGAAGCGCACGGGCGAGACTATCAATGTTGCACTAGATCTCTGCCACTTGTGCAATGTTGGGGTATAGTGAGTGGCTACCTTCGATGTCTACTAAATATAGTACCGCAGAGAGAGGTGCGTTGGTCTGATAATTGCGAAGGATTGTATGGTTTGTTAAATCTGTTTTGGGGAGTGTATTGCCATCTGTATTATTTTCGTCATTACTATCACTGTTATCGCAACGATTTTTTATATTTGAGGGCATACGCGTCCGAAGATTATAACAGACTAATTGCCCGGAATTGCGTGTATTAAATGTTTTGTTAATATAAATTTCATCTATAGCATAAGCATCGATATGTTAACGTTAATGCATCAAGGGATAAATCACTATCATCATGTATGTGTGCGTGTATGTTTGTGTATACCCTCTGTATATATACACACTGTATACCCCCCTCACCCCCCCCCCACACACACATATACATATATCTTGCTCCTGTTCTGCGCCGATCGAAAAGCCGCGTCCCCTAAAAGCCGGGCGGGCCGGGCGCCGCTCATCAGGTGGCGCTTTGCAGGTCGTCTCCGGCCCGGCGATTGGCCCGCGACGTGGCGATGGCTCGGCCGGAAGTGATGGCGACCGAGGAAGACTTTTTACTGAGATTGGATCGCAGCGGATGAGGGGGGGGGGGGGGGGCATGGGTGGAAAAGAGGGAGGGGAGGGCCGGGGAGGGGGAGCAGGGATCGGTCTCTTTTGTTCTTCTGTTTCGCTTTATTTCCTCTCGCGGTCGTTTTTTTTTTTTTTTTTTTTCTTTCTTTATCTCATTACCTTTCTTATCCTTTTTTAGCTACGTTTCCTTTTTTTTATCTCTTTACGTTTTTCATCCCTTTTCAGCTATTTTTTCTCTCCTTACTTCTTCCTAATCGAAAATTAATCAAAATTGTCCAAAACACGTATGGATAATATAAACACACACACACACACACACACACAAAAGAAAGAAACAGAAGCAGAAAAAGGGAAAGAAAGCCAATACCATCCAAAATTTTCCCGCGCTTTTCTCCGCCATCGCGCGTCGCAAATAAAACAAAACATTCCTGGCCCCGACGAGCGTCCGGATCTGAACGAAGAGGAAGGACAACCCTGGGACTACCCCCCCCCCCCCCCCCGTGCGCCGCGAAGACTCAGGACCCGAACACGCTGACGGGGAAATCTCATGATGTTATGACTAAAGATGTTATCGGGAAATCTCTTGATGTTATGGCGCGAAGACGGGAAAAGGTAAAGTTTTCAGATGTTAAGATTTGGAGACGTTAAAAGGTGAAGTCATCAGATGTTATAACTTGATGACATTAACGGGAAAACTTGAAGTCGTTAAGACCCGAAGATGTTACAGGGAAAATCTCTAGCTGTTTTGACTCGAAGACGTTAACTGGGGAATTTTAAGATGTTAAAGACCGACGGAATTTGGGGAAATATCTCTAGATGTTTTGACTCGGAAGTTCGAAGGGTATCGCGGCGACTGAAAAGTGAAAAGAAAATTCATAACCTCGGTATTGTATGGGACTAGTTTGTTTGTTGACATCACCGACCAAACTTAGAAGCCGAAATTGGACAAATTCCCGCTCGGATTCAAACAAATCACTTTCTTTCACTCTACCCCCCCCCCCCCCCTCTTAACCCATTTTCCCTTTCTACTTTTCCCCTAACAAGACGGCTCTTAGGTCTCGGGTACGATTTCCAAAAGAGGGAAAGGGAAAACACCGAAGGGACGAAGGAAGAATTCCACGAAATCATACAGCCAATCCCAATGTAAGTAATACCCAAAGAACCCGGGAACAGAATCGCCCGAAAATGTGACTTGGGAGTCGGCCAAAGCTTTATCCTGATCTGCAGACATCTTGTACGCGTTGTAGGTTTGTGTGTGTGTGTATGTGGGGGGGTGGGGTGGGGGGGTATGTGTATGTGGTGTGTGTTTGTGTTTGTGAGTATGAGTGGGAGAGGCGAGAGACGAGAAACGAAAGAGAGATAGACAGATAGATAGAGCGAAAGAGAGAAAGCGAGAGAGAAAGCGAGAGAGAGAGAGAGAGAGAGAGAGAGAGAGAGAGAGAGAGAGAGAGAGAGAGAGAGAGAGAGAGAGAGAGAGAGAGAGAGAGAGCGAGAGAGAGCGAGAGAGAGAAAGAGAGAGAGAGAGAGAGAGAGAATGAGGGAGAGATGAGGAACGAAAAAAGAAAGAGAGAAGAGAGAGAGGCATGGCATCACCCCAATATACCTCCAATGGCTCCATTTATCTTCGTTGTTAGAGAAAAAAAGAGAAAGAAGTTAGTAGAGAGAAAGAGATAACTGGGCCCTCGGTGAGAGTACGAAAATGCGATAAACAGATTACTGAGAGGGAGTGGTAGGCAAAGGAAAATAAGAAAAAGATAAAGAAGAGAGCTCTAAAAAGAAAGAAAAAATGAAATAGTATAAGTGTGTTCCCAAGGCAGATATAATTCACTTTTTTGTGATGGGATGACACCGGAGGCAACCGAGAAGCGGAAAGGGACGAAGAAGCGAGAATAAAATAATAATAATAAGAAAAAAAAAAAAGATAAAAAATAAATAAAAGGTATGATGATATTGAATAAACTGTATTCGTAATTTTTTTTTAAAAAATTGTGAGAGAGGAGGGATTGTTACAGAAATGTGGAGATGAACATATAAGTAGATATATGAATAGAAATAGCGAGAGAGAGAGAGAGAGAGATATAGAGAGAGAGATAAGATAGATATAGATAGAGAGAGAGAGAGAGAGAGAGAGAGAGAGAGAGAGAGAGAGAGAGAAAGAGAATGAGACAGAGGAGAGAGAGAGAGAGAGAGAGAGAGAGAGAGAGAGAGAGAGAGAGAGAGAGAGAGAGAGAGAGAGAGAGAGAGAGAGAGAGAGAGAGAGAATGAGAGACAGAGAGAGAGAGAGAGAGAGAGAGACAGAGAGAGACAGAGAGAGAGAGAGAGAGAGAGAGAGAGAGAGAGAGAGAGAGAGAGAGAGAGAGAGAGAGAGAGAGAGAAAGAAAGAAAGAGGAGGGGGAGAAAGAGAATAAGACAGGGAGAAACAGAGAAACGAATTGGCACACAAAGGCAAAGAGGGAGAGATGGAGATAGAATGCAGAGATCAAACATGAAAGGGCGAAAAAGGAACGCGTGTATAGAACGAATGTCGAGTAATAGGAATACAGAGAGAGAGGGAGAGGGAGAGGGAGAAAAGAGAGAGAGAGAAGAGAGAGAGAGAGAGAGAGAGAGAGAGAGAGAGAGAGAGAGAGAGAGAGAGAGAGAGAGATAACTGATAGAGCACACTGTCGTTAGCTTAGATACCGACCAACTCAATCAAGACGTTGACAATATCCTTCAACCCCGTTAAGACGACTCCAAAACCAAGAAGAGGAGTAGGGGGTGAAACAAGGCAGGGTGGGTGGTGAGTTTGTGGGAGAGATTGAGGAAATTGAGAGAAAGAGAGATAGATAGATAGATAGATATATAGATAGATAGATAGATAGATAGAGAGAGAGAGAGAGAGAGAGAGAGAGAGGGGAGAGAGGGAGAGGGAGAGAGAGAAGGAGGGAGGGAGGGGGAGACAAAGAGAGAGACCATGCATAGACGACACACATAAATTCCACACACAAATACATTTCACTTTACAACTACCACCACATCTAGCAACCCCCCCCCCTCCCCCTCCCCCTTCTTTTTCATCATTCCTCCGGACGGCGATTGAGAAACTGTGCAGTACAGTTTTGCAAAATAAACTTCTTCGTTGTTTTTGCTCCCCATCTCTTTCTCCCTTTTTTTTTCTTTCTTCCTCTCTTTTTTTTTCATAGCGTTGCGTTCATTTAGCTTCCCCTTTGTAAAGCAATAGAGAGACAAGGGGTACAAGGCTGGGGTTCTTGCATGGGATGCCTATCTGCGTTTCACTGCTATTCTTCCTATCATTGTTCTTGTAACTGTATCACTGCGGGCTGGGGGGAGGGGGGAGGAGGTAGTGTATGTGCTTGTGTGTCTGCGACTGTGTGCTTGCAAAGCGGGGGGTTAGTGTTCGTGTGACTGGATGGAAGAAGAAGAAGAAGAAGAAGAAGAAGAAGAAGAGAGAGAGAGAGAGAGAGAGAGAGAGAGAGAGAGAGAGAGAGAGAGAGAGAGAGAGAGAGAGAGAGAGAGAGAGAGAGAGAGAGAGAGAGAGAAGAGAGAGAGAGAGAGAGAGAGAGAGAGAGAGAGAGAGAGAGAGAGAGAGAGAGAGAGAGAGAGAGGAGAGGAAAATAAAATTTTAAGATGTCCAAGAAAGGAGGGAGGGAGAGAGCGACAAAGCGACAGAGCAACGGAAGTGCATGGAAAAGAAACAGAAACAGGAAAACGAAATCAACACAAATGTAAAAAAGAGCAACAGACAGCATGAGGTGAGGTTGATCTCATCAGCAGAAACGCACAGGCAAGCGCGGGCGTGGCCACACATGCCTCCCAGCTTATCTATCAATCAGTCACAAATGAGTGTGTCAGTCTACATCCCCCCCCCCCCCCCCCCTTAGCCACATGGCCCTCGAAGGTAGTACAATCTCGCCCTTGACATTAAGAGCGAGCCTCCCCCCCCCCTCCCCCCCACACTCATCTGTATCACTCCATCCTCCACGCCCCATCACTCGGGCTTTACTGGCCAACATGCCCCGCATTCCTTGCTAGGTCCTTATCTTCCTATGCAGTTGTTATTGTTATTATCATTATCATAACTTTATTATCGTTATTATTATTGTGATTATCATTTCTATTATCATCGTCATTATTATCATTTTCCTCATGATTTACTTTATCATTGTTATCCTTATTATTACTCTTATCATTATTATTTCTTTTATCGCTTATTATTATTATCCATATCATTATTATTATTACTTTTATCATTATTACTATCATTATTCCAACTAGCATTATCATTATCATCGTTAATATAATAATAATTATTATCATCATCGTCAATATAATTATTATTATCCTCATGATCATCATGATCATTATTACAACCATCATCCTTATTATCATAAACATTGCTAGTGTTGGTTTGCTGATGTTGCTATTATTTTGTTCCTATTATTATTGATAACATTGTCGTCGTCGGCGTCTTTCCTTTTATTATAAGTATGCATTTCGTCGACTAATGTTATTGGTTAATTTAATGTTTCTCTCAATTTGAAAATAATTCTATGCATTCTTATATCCTTCATTTTATCGATCTTTTCTTCCTTTTCTCTCAGGCTTCAACATTTGACGATT
>NC_061842.1:12311589-12314089 GCF_019202785.1 Penaeus chinensis
TGTACCGTTGCCTCATCAGTAACAAGAGATGTGGAAGGTACGGAAATACTTAAAAGAGGAAAAAATATATAAATACATTTTTTTAGCTAAGTGCTATGATCTCTCTCTCTCTCTCTCTCTCTCTCTCTCTCTCTCTCTCTCTCTCTCTCTCTCTCTCTCTCTCTCTCTCTCTCTCTCTCTCTCTCTCTTTCTCTTTCTAAGGAATGTATATATATATATATATATATATATATATATATATATATATATATATATATATGAGTGTGTGTGTGTGTGTGTGTGTGTGTGTGTGTGTGTGTGTGTGTGTGTGTGTGTGTGTGTTTGTGTATGTGCATGTACATCTACTTGTCTGCCACTCTTCCTCGCATACAGTAAAATGTAAAATCTCAGAGACTAACCACAGTACCTCATATAACTTTTTATATACATTATCACAGCATCATCATTTATATCATCACATCACAACATCATCACCATTACCCAATTCACACCGCATCACCATCATCATCACTACCACCACCACCATCACACCTTCATTGCTGACATCACATCATCACCATCACCACTACCATCACACCATTGCTGACATCACATCCTCACCATCACACCTTCATTGCTGACATCACATCATCACCATCACACCTTCATTGCTGACATCACATCATCACCATCATACCTGCATTGCTGACATCACATCATCACCCCATCACCATCTCATCACCACCACCATCACACACACCTTCATTGCTGACACCACATCATCACCACATCATCACCGAGCCACATCATCAGCACCAGCCAAGGACCTCGCCAGACTTCATATATAAACCCCACGCATCTCCGCCTTCACGTTTCTCGGAGGAAATGAGAAGAAAATGAAGAGAAATGCAAGTCGAGCATCAGTCCGGCTGCGGTGGACACGTCGCTCTCATTTTCCTCCTCATCTGTCAGCTGAAGCAAACCCCTCCCCCCTTGCGTCGCCCACCCTCCGCCCACCTCATAAAAAAAAATGTAATCTTCACTTGTAAATGTGCGAGGAGAGAGAGGGAGAGAAATGGCGCTTACGGATGGAGTGTTGGTGTGTTTGTGTTGATGATGGTGGTGGTGGGGGATGGGTGGAGGTGGAGGTTGAAGTGGAGGGGGAGGTGGATGTGGAGGTGGAGGCGGGGATGGAGGTGGAGGTGGAGTTGGAGGTGGAAGTGGAGGAGGAGGCGGGGGTGGAGGTGGAAGTGGAGGTGGAGGTGGAGGTGGAGGTGGAGGTGGAGGTGGAGGTGGAGGTGGAGGTGGAGGTGGAGGTGGAGGTGGAGGTGGAGGTGGAGGTGGAGGTGGAGGTGGAGGTGGAGGTGGAAGTGGAGGAGGAGGCGGGGATGGAGGTGTAGGTGGAGGTTGAAGTGGAGGTGGAGGTTGAAGTGGAGGGGAGGTGGAGGTGGAGGGGAGGTGGAGGTGGAGGTGGACGTGGAGGTTGGAGTGGAGGTGGAGGTGGAAATACAGATGGAATGTTGGTAAAAGTTTAGGTAGAGGTGGAGAACGAGGAAGAGCAAATGGAGGTGAAGGTGGAGACGACGTCAAAGGTAACAGTGGGCTGGAGGGGGGCGGTAGAAACAAAAACATGTGTGTACTTGGAAACGGAAAGTAAGATAACCTGAAAATAAGAAAATTCATACCAATGACACGAGGAGAATCATACAGGAAGAAAGAGAACATAGTTCGAAAAGGAGACAGAAACATAATGAGAGAAGTGGCCGTAGGTTTTAGAACAAAATCAGAACAATGTCTAAAAGAAAACGAATAAACAAGAGATAATAAACACACACACACACGCACACACACACACACAAACACACACAAACACACACACACACACACAAAAACACACACGCACACACACGCCAAAACCACACCACACACACACACACATCACACACACAACAAACACACACACAAACACACACACACACACAAAAACACACACGCCCCACACACGCACACACAAAACACACACCACGCACACACACACACACAAACACACACAAACACACACACACACACACAAAAACACACAAAAACACACACGCACACACACACACACACACACACACACACACACAAACACACACAAACACACACGCACACACACGCACACACACACACACACACACACACACACACACACACACAAACATACACACACACTATCTATAAAAAAAATTAAAAAATCATCCAAAAAGGTATAATCAACATACTTTTACACTAATGAATGACAAGAAAAAAAAAAAAAAAAAAAAAATCAGTGCCATGCAAGTACAGCGTAATAGATAGAATTACAATATTATTTTTAATTACAACGCACTTATGGTGGAAAAGGAGGAGGTTTTAACGAAGAAATGTAATTAACGACAGCGAACAGGCAATCTTTTTTTTTTTGTTATTTAACGAATGTGAATGTGTGGAAGAGTCCAAAATTAGATACTGGAGCGCTGTTAACTAAGAGTAAACCGTG
>NC_061842.1:12319089-12321589 GCF_019202785.1 Penaeus chinensis
CCCTTCCCCTTCCCTCCTTCCCACCTTCTCCCCCTCTTCCCAGCTCCCTTTCTTCACCCTCCCCCCCTTCCCCCCCTCCCTTTCCTTCTTCCTCTCCCCCCCCCCCCCCCCCTTCCCCCCTCTCTTTCTCTTCCCCTCCCCCCCCCCCCTCCTTCTCCTTCTTCCTCCCCTCTCCCTCCCCCCTTCCTTTACCCCCCCCTTTCTCCCTCCCCCTCCCCACTCTCTCCGCCTTCTTTCCTTCTCACCTCTCCTTCCCCCCCCCTCCCCCCCTCCCCCTTCTTCTCCCCCACCCCTTCCCCACTCCCCTCCTTCCCCCCTTTCCCCCGCCCCCCCCCTCCCCCCCCCCCCCTCCCCTCCCCCCCCTTCCTTCCCCTTCCTTCCTCCCCTCTTCCTTCTTCTCCCTCTCCCTCTTTCTTCTCCCTCTCCCCTCTTTCTCTCCTCTCCCTATTTTTTCCCTCTACCTCTTTCTCCCTCTCCCTCTTCTCCCTTTCCATACTTTCTCCCTCTCCCTCTTCTCCCTCTCCCTCTTTCTCCCTCTCCCTCTTTCTCCCTCTCCCCCTCTCTCCCTCTCCTTCTCTCTGTGAATAAAATCGAACCTATGCATAACACTTTTTACCTATCCCTCACCCGCCCCAAGAAAAAACAAACAAACACACACACACACACAAACACACACACACACACACACACACACACACACACACACACACACACACATACACACACACACACACACACACACACACACACACACACACACGCACTCACACACCAGAGCAATACTTATGTTTCAGTGCCATTTCAACATCGACAGGCAGCCAGGTGTGTGTACGAAGAGAGGGGCCAGGGAGGGAAGCTGTGAGGTATGAAATACACATCTACAAAGCATTTTTAAAAATTCTTTTTGTCTCAATCTCTGTCCCTTTCTTTGACTGTCTGACTGTCCATCTACATTTGTCTGTCTGTGTCTGTCTGTCTGTCTGTCTGTCTGTCTGTCTACCTGCCTGTCTCCGCTCCTGCCTGCCTTACTTGCCTGCCTGCCTACCTGCCTGCCTGCCTGCCTGCCTGCCTGCCTGCCTGCCTGCCTGCCTCCACCCCTGCTTGCCTGTCTGCCTGCCTGCCTTACTTGCCTGTCTGCCTGCCTGCCTGTCTGTCTGCCTGCCATTCTCCGCCCCTGCCTGCCTGCCTGCCTTACTTACCTGTCTGCCTGTCTGCCTTACTTGCCTGTCTGCCTGCCTGCCTGCCTGTCTGTCTGCCTGCCATTCTCCGCCTCTGCCTGCCTGCCTGCCTGCCTGCCTTACTTACCTGCCTGCTTGTCTGCCTGTCTCCGCCCCTGCCTGCCTGTCTACCTGCCTTACTTGCCTGCCTGCCTGCCTGCCTGCCTGCCTGCCTGCCTGCCTGCCTGCCTGCCTGCCTGCCTGCCTGCCTGCCTGCCTGCCTGCCTGTCTGCCTGCCTGTCTGCCTCTCTGCTGGACTGCCTGTCAGCATGCATGCCTGTCCATCTGTCTATCTGTAAATAACTGTTTATCGACCTCCCTACCTTCCTCTCTTCTCACTATTCATAACGATAACGCGCGACCTAGCCTCAAACACAGATAACACCACCACGCAATTATTCGCCCGTATCCCCCCTCCCTCTCGCTCCCCTACCCACCCCACCACCCCACCCCCTTTACCTCTCCATCCCCTCTTTTCCCTTTCCCATCTACCCTATAACGAGGCAACCGTCGCGACAACAGAAACACAGACCGATAGACTATCTATCTATATCTATCGTGTGCCTTGGGTTGAAATCCGGCTCATAAAAAGGGCATCGGGGATTTAATCGCTTAGAGGAAAGGGGAAAGGAGAGGGGTGAGGATAGCGGGGGGGGGGGGGGGGTCCGCCCGATCCTACTTCCGGTTGATATATCTGTACGTAGTTGCGAGTAACTGCACTACAGCTGATTAAACTCGGCCAATGGGAAGTCGTTATTAGTTTGAAAGGAACTGAAATACACAAATGGGTTATCATTTTTCCTTTTGTTCTTTTTCTTCTTATTCGTCTTATATTTTCTCTGTTTTCGTTTTTATTTTTTTAATTTCTTTTCGTCGTCTTCTTTTTCTATATTTTTTTTTTGTTTTTGTTTTTGCTTCCTCTTCTAATTCGTCTTTCCTTTTCCTTTTTCATCATCGATGTGTTCTATAATCTTCCTCGTCATGTTCTCCTTTGCTTGTCTGAAAATCCCTTAAGAATATCTCATAGAAAGAAGACAATAGATAGGATTTTTTTTTTTTTTTTTCCTTCCCAACAAAATATTTTGCCACTTTTATTCATTTGTTTTAGAAAGATGATGAATAGGGAGAAGAGTGGGAAAAAGGCGGTAGAGAGTAAGAGTGAGAATACAAGTCAAAGTAAGAGAAAAAGAGAGAAGAGAGAAAGAAGAGAGAGAGAGAGAGAAGGGAGAAGTGAGGAGAAAGAGAAGAGAGGAGAGTGAAGATGGAGAAGAGAGAGGAGAATA
>NC_061842.1:12326589-12329089 GCF_019202785.1 Penaeus chinensis
GTGTGTGTGTGTGTGTGTGTGTGTGTGTGTGTGTGTGTGTGTGTGTGTGTGTGTGTGTGTGTGTGTGTGTGTGTGTGCACTTATTCACTTATGTAGATATATATGAATGTATATGTATATATATATTAATATATATATACATATATATATTTGTACACACTCACATATATATTATATATGTACCAAAAGTATATGTACATACATACATACATATATATGTATGTATAAACACACACACACATATATACATATACACCTTCATATTTCATTTTTCATTATGTGTTTCCTGCAATTCAAACTGAAAATACAAGAATTTTACATCTGATCTGAAATATATCCATAGCTACAAGGCTCACGTGGACAACAAAATAATACAATGCGTCAGCGACCTAGAATATTTCCATAATCATAATACAAACCCAACTGCAAAAATATATCTAAATTATAATACGTTATACAATGTATAATACTGTGCATTTCATGGAAGGTAATCGTCATCACATCATCGCCTTTAACAATAATCACACTGGGCTAAATCCCCGAGCCATTATCATGCTCAACAAGGCAATTGAGCCGCCACGCACTGCAATCACACACATATCATAGTTGATCGTGCATTAATATCAAAAGTTATGGCACCTGGAAAATTTGTTATCGGAGGTTGTAAATCGCGTTGTACTGCCGCTGTGTTTCTTTTGCTCTTTTTCTCTCACTTTCGCTCTCTCTCGTGTTCACTCACTCAATATTTTGTTTTCTCTCTCTCTCTCACTCTCTCTCTCTCTCTCTCTCTCTCTCTCTCTCTCTCTCTCTCTCTCTCTCTCTCTCTCTCACTCACACACACACACACACACACACACGCACACACACACACACACACACACATACACACACACACATAAACACACACACACACACACACACAGATTCTCTCTCTCTCTCTCTCTCTCTCTCTCTCTCTCTCTCTCTCTCTCTCTCTCTCTCTCTCTCTCTCTCTCTCTCTCTCTCTCCCTTTGCCTTTCCTTTACTTTCCCTTCCTCACTCTTCTGCCTCCTCCCTCCCCCCCCCTCCTCCTCTCCTTTCTCTTCCTCCTATTCATCCCCGGAGTAATTATCTCTGCAATACGTCAGCTGACTGGAATCATCAGCAATTCATAAAGTTGGTTGATAATACTAGGATCGTCGCTTAATGGGGAATGAGGCATAAACATACATGAGCTAGATCATTTATTTAATTGAATACACTCGGCGTTTTGTTCTAACCCGACGACACATCACACCACCCAGCGTGTGTTGTCACCGGAAAGTTTTTTTTCTACAACATATTTCTTTACCGTGGTAGTCTCAAATTCGATTTATTGACACGGGCAATTTCTTATCACATAGGCATCTAACAAAATAATAAATCAGAAAAGGACGGAAAGGACTCAAACAGATCACAAAGCACAGGAATAATAGGAAATGACAATATAAAATCTACATTCCTGGCCCTTCACTGAGAGAGCCAACAAGAACAGCACGAGCGAGTCACGGCAGCGCCCGACCCACAACAAGACCAGAGGCCGTAATAACGTTCAATGTGAGCTCCTGCCGTGCTCCCAATGACCCTCCTCCTTATCCAGCAATCAAGACATACTAACCTCCAAAACTGACAAATTGATAAATCGTATTCTGTTAGCAATTTGGGTAACTGCAACAATTTAGATCCCGTTTTCTGTGTATTTCCAATATTGCTCATTCATGATCGCAATGATGTTATGAGAAGGCAAATGCAACATGTGTTCGGGTGTGTAACATATTTACTCAATTAGCAATGTTCAAGAGTATACCGTGAATGTAAAATATGTGTTCGGTTTCGTAGAGCAGTTTGTGAAAACCGATTTAAGTAAATCGTTTGATTAAACTACCCATGTTCTTGTAGTTCGTAACTCAGATTTGAACTAATGCCCGTATTATGTCGCCTTGATCGCCCATAGAAAGTTTCCTTTTTCGAGAACCTCTCCTTCCCTAACACTCCCTTCCACCTTGCCTTTTCCTCCTACCCGCCCCTCTTCCTTTCGTTTCGTTATTTCCTCTCCTCCCCCTCCCCTTCCCTTCTTCAATCCTTCGCCCTCTTCTTCTTTTACTCTCCCTGCCCCTTCCCTTCTTCCCTCCCACGTTTCTCCTTTGATCCGCCCCTCCTTTCCTCCCTCTCACCTTTCTCCCCCGCCTCTTCCCTTGCCTCCCTTTTCCCCCCTTCCTTCCTTCCTTTCCCCTCCCATTCTCCCCCATCCCCCATCCCCATCCCTTTCCTTTGTCTGTCCACCATCAAACTCCTCGTATTCTCCTACAGCCTCTGTCCCAACGCGTATCATTAATGCAAATTGATTAGGTAAAGTTTGATCCATCTTAAAAACTTTCATCGCCATTATGATGATTGATAGTTGCTACAAGGGCGGGGAAGGTGTGGGGGGAGGATTGGGGGGGGGGGGGTGTAGACACTTAAGAAGGGGGTGTAGGGGAGC
>NC_061842.1:12331589-12334089 GCF_019202785.1 Penaeus chinensis
AGAGAGAGAGAGAGAGAGAGAGAGAGAGAGAGAGAGAGAGAGAATATGAATGATTGTGTGTGTGTGTGTGTGTGTGTGTGTGTGTGTGTGTGTGGTGTGTGTGTGTGTGTGTGGTGTGTGTGTGTGTGTGTGTGTGTGTGTGTGTGCGTGCGTGTGCGTGCTCATTTGACATATGATATAACCTGTGCAATTCTAATAACGATCATCTAGCTGTATCTATTGGTCGACAAGCAATCACCTCCCAACACCAACCGCACAATCAAAGCGTTTCTTGATCGTGATGCTGCACTTATAAGGCTGTGATGCGCACTCCCTTTCCCTCACGACACCCTTTACCCTGTCGCTCTTGGAACGGGGGGGGGGGGGGGGCGAAGGAAGAGGCTTCGTTTGCATTGCGTTTGTTTGTTGTTAGTCTCCTTTGTTATCCGCCTATGTATTTTAACTTCTTGGCTTGTCATTAATGAATTAACAATGGAATTCTAAGCGTATTGACATACGATTAAAAACTTCTTAAGTGTATTTCATTATCTCTGAATTCCTCTTCTTCACTCGCCCCTTTCCCCTCATTGATAAGTATTTCCTCTCCTCATCTCTCTCTATCCCTCCCTCTTTTTCTCCTTCCCTCTTTCCCTCCTCTTCTTCTCCCTTCTTCCTCCATCGCACTCATCTCTCTCCCAGTTTCTCGCAACCAAAGCAACCTGCAATCAATCAAAGGTTTGCTTCTCCAGCCACTCTGTTCCCCGCGATGTTATGGCAGTGTCCTTTGCCATCTATCTCCCTCGCTGCTTTAGTCCGTCACTTTCTCGTTTTTTTTGTTTGTTTTCCTTTCACTTTCTTCCATTCGTCCTTTTTATTCTTCTCTTTTTCTCCTTCTTTTTCCTTTTCTTCTTTCATTTTCTTCCTACTTCCTGCTCTTTCTTCCTTTCTTCCTCCTCTTTCTCCCTTTGTTCTTCCCTACTTCCTCGTCTTTCTTCCTCCTTCTTCCCTCATTCCCTTCGCTCTCTAGCCTTATCCCTCTTCTTTCCTGCCTCATTTCCCCTCATTGCCTTCGCCTGGGACTTTATCGCTAGCTTGCAAAATCAGGAAGTGTTGTTCCTCGCAAGACGCCGGCTATCGAGCCAGCGACGTGGGCGTGATCAATCAAACTGACGCGATAATGATTTAATTAGGTTCCCCAGACGATGCTGATTTGCCTCTGAGACCAGCGAGAGGCTGCTGACACCAGGATGGGCTGTGAACCGTGCGCGGACTGTCTTTGTCTCTTTATTTGGGAAGGAAAGGGAGGGAGGGAAATGGAGGGAAGGAGGAAAGGGGGAGAGGGAGGGAGAAAAGAAAGAGTGGGAGGCAAAGGAGAAGGGAGAGAGAAGGGAAGAAAAAAGGAAAAGGAAGAAGAAGAGGAAGAGGAAGAGGAAGAGGAAGAGAGAGAGAGAGCGAGAGAGAGAGCGAGAGCGAGAGCGAGAGAGAGAGAGAGAGAGAGAGAGAGAGAGAGAGAGAGAGAGAGAGAGAGAGAGAGAGAGAGAGAGAGAGAGAGAGAGAGAGAGAGAGAGAGAGAGAGAGTGGGAGTGAGAAAAGGGTTTAGCAAGAAAGACATGCAAGGAATGCAGCTCAATATGTCTGACGAGTCGGGCATTACCCGCCGAAACAGCTGTTCGAAGGCAAATGAGACGGGCTTTTACGGCGCAAATCTCCAGGGTCAGGTTGAAGCCTTTCTCTCTCACGGCAAAGGGTGAAAAACGACCTGACGGAGGCGACGACGAAGCCTTTCTACCTCAACACCTCGCGCTCTCTACCCCGTCACGCTCGAAGGTGTGTCAGCCGTACGTCATATCAACGCTCGGGAGAGACGCCGTCATCGTCAGCAGAGGGAGGGAGGAGAGAGGGAGGGAGGGTAGAGCCTGTCTTGAGAAAAGTGAAAGATGCTTCCAGTGAGAGTGTCTTGAGAAAGGAGAAGGATGTCTTTAGGAAAAGCGTTTCACAAGAAAAAGAAAAAGGTTTCCTGCTCAGGAGAGTGTCTTGCGAAAGGTAAGGATTGTGTCCAGTGTGAGAGGGTCTTGAAAAAGGTGAAGGATCTACTGACGGAGATAATGTCTTGAGAAAGGTGAAAGATGCATTTAGTAGTAGACTGTCTTCAAAGAGAAGGTAATCCAGGGGAAGAAATTCTCGAGAATAGTGAAGAGAACATTATACCGAGGAGCGCCTTGCCCTTGGATCCCACCAGAGATACGCGTGGTTCTTGCCCCCCCCCCCCCCAGGTGACGAAGCTCGCCTGTCCCGACGCAATAAACAACGGCGGAAGAGCGGATGTAAATTCCCGATTCCGTCACGGCTCCGTCACGGGATGTTCACGCGAGAGATCGGGAACCCGCGGAGACTTACGGTGTCCACGGCTGTGATTTTATTTTTGTTGGATGTGTAAAAAAGTTGTCAGGACAGCATTACGTCACGGTTAAAGTTAGGTGTTAATAAATTTAAGCCTTGTATATGTGGCGCTGGATTCGGA
>NC_061842.1:12339089-12341589 GCF_019202785.1 Penaeus chinensis
TCAACCCCTTAATTGGCCTCCCGTCCCCCCAACCCACTCCCCTCCCCCTCCCGATCCTTCCCTGCACCCCCTTTCGTATGTACCTTTTCCCTAGCCTTCTTGTAGGATAGAACCCCCCTCCCCTCCCCCATCCCCAAACCCATGGTCACATAGCCCCATGCCCCCCGTGTCCCTATCCCGACCCCTGTAATCCCTTGAACGCCCCCCGCCCCCTTCACCCTTTCCCCTTTCCCCTCATTTTCGGTCTGCCTCGAACCACGCTGGGAAAGTGTCATGCTAAAACACCATATCTGACAATTGCTGGGTTTCTTGCCTTTCCATATGCTGCATTCGCATGCACGCAGACGCGCGATCACACGCACGCAGAGACAGATGAGGGGGGAGGGGGAGGAGAGGGAGAGGGAGAGAGAGAAGAGAGAGAGAGAGAGAGAGAGAGAGAGAGAGAGAGAGAGAGAGAGAGAGAGAGAGAGAGAGAGAGAGAGAGAGACACACACACACACACACACACACACACACACACACACACACACACACACACACACACAAACACACACACACACACACACACACACATCATAAAGACACACGCACACACACCTCCCTTTACAACCCTCTCAGTCGTGTATACCTGCAATATACTCGAGCGTGGTCGGTCGCGGGTCATCAAGGCCTTTTGATCTAATGATACTCAGGCTATGGTAGTTCCTCTCTTTATTCCTTCCTTTATCAGGTCTTATTTCCTCTATTCTGCGTAGTGACATTCTGCTTTTTGCCTATGCCTCTCTCTTTCTCTTAGGTTTTCTTCTTAACCATTTTTTCACTTTTTTTCTCTCTCTCCTCTCTTTCTTTCTCCCTCCCCCCCCCCCCTTTCTCTCTCTCTCTCTCTCTCTCTATCTGTCTCTTTCTACACACTCACCCCCTCCCTTTCTTTCTATCCCCCTTCCCTTTTCTCTACCCCCCCCCCCCTCCCACACACACACAGATCATTACAAAGCATTACGTGTAAAAATCTTCCCCAGAGGCTCTCAGTATCGCTGGATACTAAAGGTGTTTTGATGATCGTAGGTAAGTTTGGCGTCGTAAACATCATTAAATTGGGTAAGCATTGTCCTTTAAATAGGGGATTTTTTTTGTAATTTGTCTGTATTATCATAATCGGCTGATTTTTCAAGCTAGATCATGGTCTAATTTTGGAAAGCTGGTTACTGTATACTAACGTAACTGATTTTCATCGTTTTGTTCTTACTTTCATGAAAATTGTTATATCATTATCATTTCATATTGACATCATCCCTGTTATTGTTGTTATTGCGGTTATAATCAATACCATCACTATTATCATCACAATCATTATTATCATTTTCATTATCACTGTTATTATCAATATCCTTATCCTTATCCTTATTATTATTGTAATTATTCTTATCAATAATATCATCATTATTACCCTTATCCTCATGATTATTGTAATTATCATCATTATTATTATTATCATAGCTCTTACTATATCACCATTACTATTATCATTATAGTCATGAACATCATTGTCATCATTTTCATAATCACCATCATTTTTATGTGATTATCATTATAACTATGACTATTACTAGCACTAACATTACTAAACTCAACACAAAAGGCAATTGTCATTCTTAATACATTATATTCATCACAAATCACAAATCATCCCAACCACTTACAAAGTAGAAATCTAAATATCTATCCATCCATCAAAGATTTTTTCCCCCCGTGGCTAATTAATTCACGAAAGAACCGAAAATGAAAACTTATATATTTTTTTTTTTTTTTTTTTTTTGGGGGGGGGGGGGGTATATGACGGGGAGGGTCATAAGCTCCTTGAATTACCGTGGCTTCTTGGATCCTCGGGGTTATAATGAAGACGAAAATCATAAATCACAGGACAAAACAAGGGGGGGGGGGGGAGTGTTCGTTATCTCAAACATTTTCCTTTATTTACTTTGTTTTTTTTAATAAATCATCATTCTCCTTATTATTAAGATGAAGTGGAGGTGACGTACACGTGTCGGATTTCGAAAAGAAATATTCAACAAAGAATCGACTGTATAACTGAAATGCGACTGAACAATAACTCATCTGTTCAACATAAAGCTCTGCCTTAGCATTAAACATTATGAACAACGGAATACACGATCAAGGAAATGAACCCATTTTGTGAATAATTCCTTTTTATCTGAATCTTCGACGTCAAGACAGTGAAAACTCTTATTTTGGATACTTAAAATGGAAACAGAAGAATTGACTCACGCAGAAAGATAAAATGGAAAATGAACAAAAGATACAGGATGTTTTTTTTTTTTTTTTTTTCTCTTTTACAGAATAAATGCAGACTTCGTTTTAATGTTTTACCTTTCCTACATTTAAACGTTTTTCTTCACGACAAAAGATTAAGCAATGACCTTTGCACTTGAAGAATTAATACTAAAATGCGAAAATTACTCTCTTCGTTATTATAGCATTA